>NW_007726184.1:254912-310854 GCF_000696425.1 Galeopterus variegatus | reverse complement strand
GGGGGGGGGGGGGGGGAGGGGGTAAGGATTCTTGCCATTTTCTTCACTACTGTATCACTATTTCTCAAACAGTTTCAGGCCCACGGCAGGTGCACAATAACTACCACTCAAATGACTGAATGCATAGGTAAGCAAACTTCTCCAGCCTGCCCAGACATCTGGGATCCAGGCAGAATTCTGTTACATATGAGACAGAAGTCATATTAAAAGAAAATGGGTTTTGTGCTTCCAGGCACGTGCCACCAGGTTGGGAGGAGTCACAGAGATCCAGGAATCCTACAAGGGGAACCCAGATGGTTTCTGCCCAAGGGGAAAGATGCTCCTCTGGTCCTCTGGAGACCTTCCCTTTCTCCACGACCATTACCTGCACAGGACCTGCCCAGCAGACCCCCACAGCCCACTTAGGACCTGTTCTTGCCAGCAGGAGAGGAGAGCGGGACAGGAGCTGGGACCTGCAGGCAACTCTGTCTCAACAGCCAAATGGTTTCAGAGTAACTGTCTCCTATAAAGAGAAACTGATTCCTAGAAAAGAGCTGTAGTATCAGGGTCATGAAATGCTACACGACAGCCCCCAGTCCACTTTCTCAGAGAGTTAAGTGAAGGACCCATGATATTTCTGATTCCAAGTAGTGTGTTTTTAGAATCTGCATCAGAAAACCACGAAGCTGTCATGAGCCCAGGGTATCTCAACAGGCAGCACTTCTTCACCGAAGATGGGATGACAAAGAGGACCCAGAGGGTCACAGAGTGTTTCACTATTTACCAGCTTCTGATAAGGTTGTCCAGAGACTAGGTGGAGGGGGAGGCAAATGACACAGAAAGCTAGACACCTGAAACACCAGCTTCAGAAGTGGAAAGGGAAGGGGACGTCAACAACTTTTCTGCACAGCTGGAGGAAAAAAAAGTAACAGCAGTGTGGACTGATGTGGCTACACCTCCACCATCACCTCCAACAGGTGGGACCTCAATTCTGCCCAGCAATCCTTTCACAGAACCCCCTCTTGCTGTTTCAAAGCTGGCTCTGTATCTCACATACCCTGCCCCGTCCCCCCCATTCCACTCTCAAATGACCTCACCTCTCACGTGGGGGAGGCGAGAGAGGCACAGAGGACCCAGCTTCCTGCCCTCCTGCCCTCCTGCCCCCACACCAAACCTCTCCTCCCTCTGTTCTCTGAATCTGGCCCCATCTGACATCGCGTCCTTTTCCCCTTTTTAACCACGTCTAAGTGTACCGTTCAAAGCCATAAGTACGTACATTCACGTCTTGTGCGACCATCACCACTGTCCGTCTGTCCTACGTATTAAACGTCTTCCTCACTACTGGTTTCCTCCCCCTCAGCCTCCCCCCACGCCAGCGTCTCTCATCTGAAAAGCACACGCGCAGACACGCACAGAGCCCTGTCCCAGAGCCCCGCTCGCTGCTCGCCTCTCCCTCTCGCTTGCGTCCGCCATGTCACCCGATGGCCCTTGTCCACCTTCGTCTCCTCCCTCCCCAGGCTGGCTTCTGTCCCATCGCCCCACGGATGCTGACGATGACCTTCCCACTGAGAAAGGCTCACACGCTCCAATCCTTGTCCCACTTGTCCCCTTCTGCAGCTCTTCCTACGACTCTGCACTTCCCCAGCTCTGCGAGGCCCCGTCTCCTGCTTCTCCTCCTGCAACTCTCCTCGCACTTCAGCTCTCCCAGGTGGCTCCAATTCTTCCATCTACCGCTCTTTCATAAAACTGGATGACCCCTAAGTTTTTGTTTCCGACCTTGCTCTTGAGATCCAAATGCTACTAAACACCTCCATCTAGACATCCCAATGGTACCTCAAACCAAGAAGTCCCTAACTAAATATTCCTGTTTCCCTCCCCCAATTCACACCCCCTCATACAGTCACATGCCACCACCATCCATCCACCAATGGAATCCTGGGGTCATCTCAGACCCTTCTTTGTTCCTCACTTGCAATCCAATCTGTTGATTCTAACCTCTTAGGACCTCTACTTTATAAAGTTCATCTCCCCACCATTATCTTGGTGGAATAACCTAAGATTTGTAGCTTGGACTATCACAATAGCCCTTTAATCTTAACTCCCCTCCAATCCATTCTCCACACAGTACCAGCGTGTTCTTCTTTAAGAGCAGATGTGATCAACCTCATTTCAGCCCTCCACTGACTTCAGGAAACAATCCAAATCCTCAGCAAGGTTCAAAGGCCCACCAAGACCTAGCACCAGCCTCATTTTCTACACTTCCCAACACAAACCATTTTCTGTGGTCACACCTGCAGTCTCTGGGACACACCAGGCTCTCATGAGCCTTCTCGCTTTTGCTCGTGTGGTTCCCTGTGGACTCGTATGCCCCTCCTCCCTTGCCCACTTGAGACGCCTACTCATCATCCCAGACTTCACTGAAACGACCCCAGTTACCCTGACCCCAGGCAAAGCTAATAACTTTTACCTCTGTGTCCCCCTCCTTGGTGTGTTCCTCCTTTTCAACACTTATCATGTGCTCTGGAATTATGCCTATGTCTGTCTACCTATTACCTATCTGGTTCTAGTTAGAAGATAGAGGAATTCATGTTTAACTTGCATTTAGTACAGATGCTAGTAGAAAAATTGGTACTAAGCATAGCAGGTGCCAGGAAAGAAGGAGAAAGATAAATGAAAGGTTTATCTGGGCCACAATGTGTATGCCACATAAAAAAGGAGAAAAGGTGTTTGCGTGGCGATTAGTTTATTAACTTGTTGTCCATTTAGGGTGAGAGAAGCACAAGGAAGGGGCCACAGCTGGGCTCCCTGAGGCATATCTGGGTAGTCCCTGATTAGGATCTGCGCCTTCCTGGAAGGTCATGGCTCCTGAAGAGAAAGTCAGTAACAATCAAATGGCGAGGCAGACTTGCTTTGTAACACTGCAGTCCAGCTGGGTAGAGAGGAATTTGGGATGAAGGCAGGAAAAATATGTTGCCTCATTTCCAATCAGCTAAATTATTTTGGGAAGAAAGCAGCAGAAAGAGGATAAAGAAGCAGAGAGTATACAGACAACTGAAGTCATTACTTAACCACAGGTTGCAACCTCCCCTCCTACTTCAAACAGAACTGTTGAGAAAGGTCAAACTGTGAGATTTTAGTTTCACCAAAATTCCCTGCCAACACCCTATAACCTGGGAGTCAACATAGCAATAAAATTGGCCACACAGGCAAGGAGGAAATAAGAGTCACGGGATCCGCATAAACCACAAACTGGACCACTAGCCTCTGGGTCCTGGAGAACCCAATCTTCTCCTTTTACACCCTCTCACCAGAAACGGAAATGGGCAGCTTATTCCTGGTAAATATTCCAACCACGCTAGGTGCTGGACACTCTGGGCAGAGCAGGGGGAGAGGAGCCAGGTGAAAGACACAGACTGTGCCAAATTCCTGACATCCGAACCTCTGCAGGACTTGGCCAAGAAGCCATAAATACTTACAGCAGGGCTTCTGGCTGCCGAGAGAGAGCATCACTGGGTGGGAGAAATGGTGTGTGCTTTGGACTGGAGGGGACGTGTTTCTAAACAACATTACTGAGGTATAACTTGCATACAATGAGAACCACCTGTTTTAAGTGTACAAATCAGTGCTTTTTAGTAAATTTGCCAAGTTGTGTAACCATCACCACAATCTAACCTTAGAACATTTCTATCATCTTAGAGGTGATTTTTAATAACTCCCAAAACCTGAAGATGATACAGTCTAGTCAGGTTTACAAGGCTGATGGATGTGAAGGAAGATGTTAATATCTGTTTTCTTTTGGTGCCAATTCAGCACCATGAAGGGAACTCAGAGCAGGTGAAAGAAAGGGGAGTCACAGCATCCTGCTTCTGTATGACAGGAACTCAACTGGGTTTGGCTTGGAGACCTGGAAAACTAAACAATTTTCTTTAAGTGACTATTGCTAAGAATAGTACTTCCCAAACTAAAATGAAGAATCCCTTACTCGGTTTATGTTTTCCCGGCACCCCTCCTCCAGCAATGTCTGAGTAGTACTATTGCACAAACCTCTTTTCCCCATGATAGATTCTCAGTACGAGAGCCAAGTAATCAAACATATTTCAGTTAAACCCCGAGATAGCCATCGTCCCCTCCTCCTGACAGCTGTATGCTTTCAAAATCCCAGCATAAAGCAATGGGTTATGAATCCCAAACTCAATAATTTTCTAAATCACTGATCAAAGATATCAAATAAAATTTATGAGAAAATGCTTTGGCCTTTAAAACATAAAAGACAGACGTCTTACTTGATAGTACTCATGGGACTGAAGTGTTTTACAGATGTCTTGGGATTGATCTTGGCCAAAGCTCTCTATTTTTCTATGTAGAATGTAAGTGAAAGAAGCAATGAAGGGATAGTGGAACCAAAACTTTAGAAATGTTTGGAAGACCAAGGGCTACAACTTCCCAATACACAACCAAACTGCTTAGGAATGAATGCCCTTCCCTGAGCCCATGCACCATACTCACCTTCAGCACTCCGGGACGTCTGCACCTTCCTGTGGAGAGCCTGGCTTGGAAAAGGAATGGCCCAAAGGAAAAGCACAAATCCATTAAGAGCAACCAAAAGCCAATTGGGTAAAGGACAAAGGGTAATACAACTGCTCTGAATTCTCATGCCACACTATTAAATGATGAGGGCGCCCAGAGTTCTGTCCTTGACCCTCTTTATTTTTACTTCATTCTAGCACCATCTTTGTAACTCTTTCCTGGACATCTCCATCAGAACACGGAGACATCAAGTGAGGTTACTACAAACTGAACTCTTTGCCTTCTCTTCCAACTGCAGCCCTTCTCCTGAATGCAATCCTCATGAAACTGCCATCCACCCACGCAGAATTCTGGTGTCGCCTCCACACCTCCCTTGCTTCCCACTGCTGGGGCAGGGTGTAGCGGGGACCACACTGTGCCACGCTTTGTGGGAAGCAGGACAGCACAGGATACATTTCCATTTGTTCTTCCTAAATTTCTCTCCTTTTATTCCCTCCTTTCTTGAGCTTCCTTATCTCTACCTGGACTCTTGCAACAGTATCCTAAATGTAGACTTTTCTTCTAGGTACTTGTGGTTTGTTTGTCTCTTTTCTTGTGGTAAGATATACATAACATAAAAGTTACCATTTTAACCATTTTTTAACTAATTCAATGGCATAAATCCGTTCACAATGTTGTATAACCATCACTGCTATCTATGAAGGTACTTCAAACATTCATGGGATGATTCGTATTATCTTTTTTTTTTTGTCCTTTTTTGAGACTGGCGGCACCGCACTCAGCCAGTGAGCGCTGTGAGCGCACCGGTCATCCCTATATAGGATCCGAACCCGCGGCGGGAGCACTGCTGTGCTCCCAGCGCCGCACTCTCCCGAGTGCGCCACAGGCTCGGCCCCGTATTATCTTTTAATTAGATTTTTCCATGAACTTTTAAAAGTATCCTTGTATTTCCAGAATTTTTTCATCATGTACAACAAAAACTCCGTACTCACTGAACAATAACTCCTCATTTCCCTCTAGTCCCTGGTCATCTCTATCTGACTTTCTGTCTCTATGAATTTGCCTATTCTAGATACCTCATATACGTGGAAGCACATAACATTTGTCCTTTTGGGTCTGGCCTATTTCACTTAGTGCAGTGTTATCAAGGTTCACCTGCACTGTAACACGTATCAGAACTTCACTCCTCTTAGGGCTTGGTAACACCACACTGCAGTACACACTGCTCTGCATCCATCATCTTCCACGGACAGCTGGGCTGCTTCTGCCTTTTGGCCCTAGTGAATGCTGAGGCCGTGAACAGGTGTGCACAAGCAGCCCTCCTCAAGCCTGAAGCTGCAGATCATGTACTGTATTTCTTCCAAAGCAGCCTTTCTGAATAAATGCAGGTAAGTCGCTGCCCTGTCCACACACTTTGAAAGACAGCACTACACTGACAGGCTGAACTTCTTGGCCGCCAGCCTGTGATAGGAGAGCAGACCCTGCTCCCCTGTACCCCCTCGCCTCCACACCCGGCATGCACCACTTGCTCCAGCCATCCATGTCTGTCTGCTGCTCCAGGAACACACTATGCTCTTTCCTGCACATCTTGTTTTCCCAGCCTAGTGTCAGCCACATTTCCCCTACCTGTGCACACACATCTCTAAACCTCTGCTCATACCTCAACCTCCTTAAATCTCTGAACTAAAGTAGATGATGAATAGGAACCCACTTGCTGGTAAGGGCCTAGTGTCACATCTTCTCTGAACCCTTCCCTGAAAGACTTTGCTCTTTCCTTCTTCCTGGGTACAGACAGATCTCTCCTCTGCTGCCCAAGCACCTCCTACTACACTCTGGGCTCCTAGAGGACCCAGGTTTCTCTCAGTCAGGTTTCTATCCCAGCATTTAGCAGAACACCAGACCCACAACACACGTTCAGATCCTTATGGAATGAATTAAAGTTCCAGTTTATATGTGCATACTTTCAGTACTCAGGATAAACTGTGGGTTGTTTTTCTTTAACATGTCTTTACATAGTTTATTACATGCCACATAGTACGGTGAACATACTCATCCACTTGCAATAACGCTACCCCAATGCAAGGAATAATTAGCACTGTCAGAAACATCTGCTATACATATGTTGTCACATAGAGTGTTACATACACCCAGTGTGGTGAACACATTCATTCACTGAAATAAGACTCTCTGACTCACATGTGCAAGTAGCATTTAAGAAACACCTTTTATAAATGAGACTTAATAGAATGTAGTACATGCACAATACTTTGGTGAACACATTTGCTTACTGAAATGATACTGTCCTGATGCAATGAATAACTAGAACTCTGAGAAAGATATTTATACATGCGGCTTTCCATACTACAGTACCACCCCGACGCAACAAACGACTGGCACTCTTAGAACTTCTTTTGATAAGTTGTGTTTTCAAAAAGCAGTAGAAATACTTGTGGGACCAATATTTTGTTTTTAAAATCAAGTGTAAGTTGGGTTGTTAACTTCCAATCCTACGCAGAATTAAACCTGAGAAAGGAGCAATAAATAACCACATTTTTTTCAAATGCTTCCCTCTACAAACATGCCTAAAGCCCCGTCTGCTCTCTGCTTCAGAAGGAACACACTCTTTAAAACCTAATGTCTACATGTCACCGAGAAAATTCTCATATTCAGTAAACATAAAAAATGTGTACAAACCAATAAGGAAAAAAGACACCAAATGAAATATGTGCAAAAGATTTGACCAGGCACGTCATAAAAAAGGACATTCAAATTGCGAAAAACTATGAACAGGTGCTTGATATATTACTCATCAAGAAAATGTTGATTAAAACCACAGTGACCTAATATAACACACCCCCAGAATGACTAAAATTAAAGACTGATGACACCTAGAGTGGGCAACGATAGGAACAACTGGAGTGCTCAGACACTGACCATGTAAACTGGTACAACCACTTTGGAAAACCAGAGATGGTTCTTGAAGCTAAACATACATCTACACTAAAACTCAGCAATGCTATCCTTCAGGACAAAAATGAATGTCTGTGTTAAAAGACAAGTACAAGAATGTTCACGAAAGCCTTATTCATAATACTCCAAAATAGGAAACTATCCAAATGACCACCAACAA
Source organism: Galeopterus variegatus (assembly GCF_000696425.1). Classification (NCBI taxonomy): domain Eukaryota; kingdom Metazoa; phylum Chordata; class Mammalia; order Dermoptera; family Cynocephalidae; genus Galeopterus; species Galeopterus variegatus. The sequence goes on along the minus strand of NW_007726184.1, from coordinate 303,218 downwards.
CATGATAACTAGGTTGCAGCGACAGTCACACAACAGAGTCCTTTGCGGCAGTAAGAAGGAATGAACTACTGCAACATACAGCAACACAGATGAAACTCAAAGATTAGTGTACAGCAAAAGGCGGCAGACACACAAAAAGCACACACTGCATGACTCCATCATATGAGCATCAAGAACAAACAACTCAGATCTACGGTGCAGAAGTCAGTCAGGACAGGGGTTACCTGGGCGGGGCAGGGCGGAGGTGGGGAGACTTTGGAATCCTGATCTGGATGGTAGTGCTGCTTCACCTTGGTTAAGCTGGTAACCGAGCATCCCCAGTTAGAGTTCTGAGTTAGAACGAGACATAAGGAGAACTTCCATAAAATATGGAAGGCAGAATTGAAAGCAGTGGCCATTACTCTCTGAAGGTCTTCACAGTCAAACATGATGGACAGAGATGTCGCTGCCTGGCAGGTTTCAGCTTGTCCTCCTTCTCCTCTATACTGCATCCAGCTCTTCTTCCTCGTGGCTGACCCTGGTGACCAACAACAGCCCAGGCCCCCACCAGACCTTGGCTGTGGACCCACTGTACGGTAGCCTCCCATAGCAACGGCTGTGCACATAGCTCTCCAGGAGCGCCCTTTGGTGGCCTCGCTCCAGCAACACACATGCGTGGCTTCTAAGCTTTCCCTGTAAGCTCTTACTTGTCCACCCACACCAGTGCTTCAGGTGGACCGCCTAACGGCTGCTCTCTGACCTCCTGACCTCCCCATCTGGATGTCTACTTCCCTAACTCCTCCCACAATTGTTTAAGGTCTAATACCTTTAATAAGTCCCTTATCCCTAAAATTTCAGTGGATCAGCTCCCCTGACTAAATCCTGTTGGACACACAGATGTTTACAAATACAAAAATTTGAGTTATACACTCAAGATCTGTGCACTTTATGGAACATGTTATGCTCCCATTAAGAAGAAAAGGTAAACAAAAAACAAGTGTTCTGAGAGAACAGCAATCTGAGGGATGCCCAGCAGCATACATGAACAGAACCAACACTGTGCCTCACATACTAAGGAAGAACCCAACACAGTACTCACTACTTGGCACAGATCTGGCAGACAGCTGGGAGCCCCATGGCTGTGGCTTCTGACCAGAGCCAGGGTTGTGTGCTTTATAAATAGCAAATAGGATACATGCTCCCTGCCTGGCAAGCTACCAACTCCCTGGAACCAAGTTCTGTAGTCCAGCCTGAGTTTCCCCTGAATGCAAGGTGAGTTTAGGGTCTCTAAATGGGCAGAAAGGACCATGTGGGGGAAGGACAAAGAGGAGTCACAAATCCAGCCAGTGGCACTCAGAACCTGCACTCTGATGGCGCTATGCCATTCTCAGATGTAGATGCTCCTTGGTGTCCCTTGCACAAGAACATACCACTGAGATGCACACCTGAGCATCCCCAAAGCATCAGTTTTCCAGGCAGAAGACCAACTTGTCTTGCCATCTTTCACCACACTCAGCAAATGTCAGGCCCTGTGCTTGGCATTACGTTTACACTGGTGAATGAAAACATAGTGGCTGTACTTAGGGAACTTACTGTCTAGTGGAAAATATAAATAAACAAGCAGGCGAACAAGCATTTAACTGCAAAATATGGGTGCTAGGAAGGAAATGCACAGGTTACAGTGACAGAATAATAAGAGAGGCCCCAAAACAAGTGGGTCATGGAAGCTTTTCTGAGCAGGTAACTTGAAGCAGAGGTCTGAGGGAACAGCACATGTTCAGTCCTGAATCCTTTCGTAGGTTTCCTCTGAGGCGGATTCTTAATGTCACCTTCCTCTAGAAGGGTGGAGTGACATCTGTCCATGTATCCCCAACCCTACCATGTATGCAGGTAGCACCCCACCCTTCTCAAAGTACTTTCACATAGACTATGCCTCTTCTCCTCACACAATTCTGAGTATGGAAGGCAGAAGCTAATGCCTCCTCTTGACAGATGAGGAAGAAGAGACAGGAGAGGTGAAATAACTTGTCCCAAGTCACGTGGCAAGCCACCAATGGCATCTGGTTAAAGGGTAAATCTTCCGCATTTACGGCCCTCTTCTTCCTTACATAGTGACCATTAAGTAGACCAAAGAAATACTCCCTAACTCTTCTGTTGTAGAGCCCTCCCATCAATCCTCCAGGGACATTATTTTAATTGCAAATGCCAAAGTCTAGCTTCCCTCCATCTACTTCAATCCCATACTGGTTTAAAAAAAAAGATGGATTGCTACCAAAAACAGATAGCTAACTTTACCACATCCCATGCTGACCTGGCACCTACAAAGTTTGATTATTCCCTAGTAACCATTACATGACTGCCTCCTCAGATTTGTGAGTTCCTGGTAGTGAGGACCATGTCTTATCTGACTTCCAGAACTAAAGCAGTCAAGACATGAATGAAGCAAACGAATCATTTACAAAAAACCCCCATAGATATGTTCATTCCATTATGTTTCGATTAAAAAAAAAAGCTCTCTGTGAAACTGTGTAAGGTGACATCAATCATTTCCAAAGGCGCCAAATACTTCTTTTTTTTTTTTTTTCCTTTTTGTCTTTTTTCGTGTCTGGCAATGGATCGCAACCCTCAGTGTTGCGCCCGTACCGGACCGGGACCGGCAATGGGATTGCAACCCTCGGTGTTGCCCCCACACCTCGCTCAGCCAGTGAGCGGGAACCGGTCTGTATGTGGGATCTGAACCCTCGGCGGGAGTGCCACCGCACTCCCAAGCGGCGCACTGTAGCAGTGCGCCACCGGGCCGGCCTGGGAGCCAAATACTTCTTTCTACACTTAGAAACGAAAAGATCTTCCTGGCTGAAGAGGGAGTTCGGAAACCAGGCTCCTATCTTTATATTAGAGCAACTTCCCTCCTCTACAGCAAGTAGTCCTATGTACTAGTGCCTGCCTACTGCCACAGAAACAGTTACGCCACTCAAGGACCCGTGGAAACATTGGACACCCAATTCAAAAGACCTCTGGGACCAACAGCACTGCTGCACACACGGACAACGTGAGCCGCTTTGAGCAGGCACAGAAGCATGAACTGTCTGCACCAAAGGTACTCCTGTTCCTCCACGCAGCCCTGGGAGTCACAGACCACAGCTGGCAGTCTCGTGCCGTCCATGGCCTGAGCATGCCTTCAGATAACTGGAGAAGGCCCTAGACGTCATGACTCCGAGGCCAAGGTCAAAAGCCTGGCAAGGAAGTGCCAGCATCTGATTTTCTCAATATATCAATCACCTGCCCATTTAGTATCTGCCCTTTCTGGAGCAGTTGGATACAACTTCAAAACAAGATTTCTTACAGGTGAAAAAGTGTTTGTGAGCTAGCCTATCAAGCAGAGAACTGATCTTGTTGAAGGCTGTTAAACCCAGACAACACAACTTTAGTAAAGCCAAAGCAAACCCAAAGATCAATGAGCACGGAAGGACTAGTTCAGTAAAATTTTCCAGTCTAGTGGCAGAATATATGGAAGACTGTAACACAGTTAGAGCAAAAGAATAAAAATAAACTCATCACAAGGAAAGACAAAGGTAGCATAAACCCAAGGACGTATATATACAAAAGCATAGCAGTCTGACAGGGAATCAGAAGGGGAACAAGGTTGACAAGGGGGTAGAAATTAGCTATAGAATACTCAGACAGTTAAACAACATTCTCTAGATCTGTTTACTAATTTCTCAAAGGAAAAGCTGCAAGCCCAGCCTCAGAGGACAGACCGGTGTCAAATGTTCATCAAGAGCTATTTAATTAGGGTAGGGTGAATTACCCAAAACAAGCCAAAGCCGTGCAAACTCCCATATCAGAATGCTAGATAGAATGAAGGGTCAACCCACTGCTCCCCACATGCCCACTAAGAAAAGCACAAGGCATTCACCTGTGTCCAGAGGTCACAGGAAGAAGGGACCACACAGAGCATCTCTTCCACCCACTGTATCCAGGCACAGGAGGTGCTTGATTAACACCGAACGGACCCCACAATTCACCTGGTTCTCTTAGACTTATGAGTATAATAAGCCTTCATTTTGGTTACTGGGGGAAAAACAAGGCTCAGAGCTGCTCCACACCATTTTTTTCTGGCATGCATTTGTCCTAAGAGACTCAGAAGATTCCTGCCTAGAGAGGTTCCATCATTAGAAAAGTGAACAACAGTACCAGCATCAGCCAAGCTGAAAACTAGTCACCCGTGGTGGGTGGAGATGAAGCGTGTCAACCAGTGGGTAATGGTGTGGGAGGCCATGATCTTGAGCGCTTCCCCATTCTCAGCTTTTCTGGAGAAAAGTGCGTGGGGCTTGAAGAGAGGCCCAATGGATTGAAAAGGCTGTCAGTTGACCCCACAACTGGGTTCTTCCCAGGAGACAAGGGGCTCCCCTGCAAAGATGGAAGTTAAAAGAGGAAAAGCAGAGACAAGCTGAGCTTCAAATGCCACACTAGAGCAACAGGTGTCAGTGTTCATAAATTAAGATGAGCGACTGTGAGCATAACTGACTCCATCTTGAGCTCTTACCACTTGTTATGTGAGAGCTCTGCCCATAAAGTTACATAGTAACTAGGGGAAAGGTAGTTAGAACAATAGATAGAAACTGCTGACTGTATAGAAGAAATGATTAAGTACCAGTGTAGCAATAAGCCAGCCTGGCCACCTGCACCAACATTTAGAGCTAGCTACATTAAGCTTGTTTATGAGCTGCCTATATAAACCTGAGTTCAGCTCTGAGATAGCACGGAGAAGCGTGGCATGTGCCTTTGGGTTGCCTTTAGTCTGACCAAATTACGTATGAGTAAGTTACCCTGTAATAAAGTTGTATGCTTTATTGCATGGAATGGCCTATTTCATTTTTCAGCCTTGAGATACCTTTCCAGTTAGAAGTGGACAATCTATCTGCCCCTGGTACATCTTCAGACATTTAGGCAATTCTAAATTTAAGAAAAATCTACCATGTGCTTTATATATGTCATGTTTGGGGTATATGAACTAAGAGAGTAAGAAAAAGGAAAATATATTTTACAATACTCTGAGATTAGCTCTTTGGTCAGCCTTCATAGGGTATACATGAATCTCATTAGAATCATCAAAGAACTTCAAAAATACACCAATGTCCAGGGCCCACTCCAGACTCATCAAATCAGAATCTCTGTGATGGCATGTGGTAGGTGTGTGTCACCATCCCCACAGCTAATTCTATCACACAACCTAGGGCTGAGAGGAAGGGAAACAGAAGGCAAATCTGGGAATGCCGTACATGGTCAGCTGAAGAATAATCAGAGGTTCACCCACCTTCAAACGGGCCTACGTACGTGTCAACCATCTATTTGGCAAATCTCTATTATCCCTAACCCTTAAAACAACAACAACAAATGGAGAGCTGCCCAACCAAAGAATTGAGTAATGTTCCACAGAACTCAAGGGAACGATGTACCTAATCTCTGAGTGTGTATGTTTTGTTCAGGAAAATGTAAACCAGCTGTAAAGTTCTGTCTCTCCTGGGGTGAAGTGACCCCAAAACATGTTCAAAGATAGCCCGTGATTGTATGTTTGCAAGGAAGCACAGAATTAAGCCCAATCCAAGTGGGCAAAGAAAGACCGTGGACTGAGTGACTTGCTGCCAGGCCAGCTTTACTGTTTCCTGTAGTCCAACAATCAAAGTGCTGGAGGCTCCAAGAAGGGTAAATATAGCCCAGCCCCACCAACAACAGCTGTGTGGGCTAGGAGAGAAGCCTGTCCAGTCCTCTGTCCCACCAATGACGCCTCCTGTGAGACACACTTCACCTCCTCCACTTATCCACGATGGTGTGGCTTTTTGGAAATGACTATTAAGGTCAGTGCTAATTCACCATCATGAACCGGCAACGATCACATGCAAAATCTAAGGAGAAAGGCTCTTAGATGCTCAGAGATTTCACCAAGCCTGAAGACAGTCACCATTGGATCCCTGACAAGAAATTTTAAAAAGGGTTACTTCTATTGGTGTTGTCTGCTGCAGCAACTCCCTGAAGGAGCCTGGCCTCTGCACTAGGCTTCCAGGTGACCTAAGCAGCTATAAATGACAAGTATCTAGTAATTCTGCTGGGCAGTGCAAGATGAACCAAACCCAAAGCAGTCCTGGAGAGTTCAAGTCTGGTTGGTACTACCCTACGAGATTCAGGCCAGACCTGTTCTGCTGGTCACCAGCAGCCCAAATGTTCTTTCTGCACCAAAGCAGGCCCAGTAAGGTCCAAGGTGAAAGCAGATCTCATCAAGGCCACTCAAGAGTAAACTCTCAAGTGGCTTTTGCACTTTAGGCGCTTTACATCAGAGGCAACACTCTGAGATTGTACCATGCCCTTCATCCACACATCATAGTTTACCTCTGTGCTGGAAGCAAGCTGACAGCAGGAAAAATTCCTAGGCTCTGCGAGGAACCAAGTGAAATTTTTTCTCATTATTATTTATTTTCCTGAAATCAGCTTCTCTTCCTACCCTTTCTTGGGCCAGTAGAATATAGTTTATTTGAAAATGCCTCTATACTTCTCTTAGCAGAGAAGATTAAGGCGAACAGACCAAAATCTCTTCAGTACAAGTATTACTTGTGCTCTTATGAAAAACAAAGGCGCTTTCCTTATCTGAGAAGTCCCGCTACTGTAGGAGCCTGAGATTGAGCTTTATGAATAAATCAAAGCAATTTGCAGCCATGGCTCTGCTCTCACCTTTCCCCATCTTGTTTGATAGCATGAACTGCAGGAAACAAAAGAGCAAGAGTTCTGCTGTCTGCTCTTCTTTGGCCTGTCCCATAGAGAAAACAATCAGTTTGAGTTTTAGGCCATGACATCATCAGCTACCAATCAACACAGAGAAGGTGGGGCAGGTTTTGTCTGTGAAATCAACCACTGCAATTGTCCAACTGCAAGGGGAAGCACAGGTGTGAAGGGGGACAAAAGCTTTTCTATAGAAAAAAACACTCAGAAACCCAAAATCCCCTAGGCGTAAGCAATACCATACAGGAATGTACCTACACCCCCACCCCTGTCTACCTCCGACCAAGTGGAGGCCTCTGTGCCATGAGGTAGCCAATGGCATCTTACCAGTGCTCCCTGCCAAAGAAAGAGTCAGAGTTTTAAGAAGTTGTTTATGGGTGTGTGTGTGTGTGTGTGTGTGTGTGTGTGTGTTCATTCAATTCAAACAGGGTTCCAAAATTTTACTTGTGCATCACAGCTGGAGGGTCTCAGGACTTGGTTATTTTCAGTCAATTTTCCTCTCAGAAAACACTTGCCATCTTATGAATGAAGCAGTTTAGCTAAGGTTAGAATATGCAAGCAGAGAGGGGGTGGTGGTAGCAGCAGCCACAGGGCTCCAGGAGAGCACGGAGAGAAGGAGAAAACTTACAGAGCAAATATTGTTTACAACTGCAGAGCCAGGCTAATGTGGTCTCTCCACCCGTTCAAGCATATTATTACATTAGGTCCTGAACAATAAAGTCGGAGGCAGGGACAGCAAAGCCAACCCAGCCTCCACTTTGCTAATGGCACGAGGGCAACATTCCATGCAAAGTTTGCCCCAGCAACAGTGTGTGCCAGTCCTCTTGGGAATCTACCAGCTGAGACTGCTGGGCACAGCCAGGCAGCAGGGAGCACAAGCATTCAACTGATAAAAGGCCAAAGAGACCAGTCCATGTACAGCTATATGAGAAACAGCATTTTGAACCGAAAATAGGGTGCAACCGAGCATGTTAAGAGAAGCACAGGATACTGGGTCCTCAAACGGACATCCGAGGATGGGGCATGCCACAGTGGTGGGAGGTGGAAGAAGCCTAGGCAGGAGCAGGTTCAAATAACAGTTACTGAGAAATCACTGTACTGTTTACTTCTGGTAATATCACATCACACCTGAGATCTTAAAACTTACTACAAATGATAAATATACTGCCAAATGCCATTAGATATGAATGGCTCACTCATACACAGTGGGACCCGATTTTTTTTTAAACAGCATGACTAGGTATCAAGCTAAGATTAAGTCAATAAATACATGATCTAATATTTACTTCAAGCTAGACTCAATCTATACCCTTTAGGGCTGGCTGCTGTCAACTGTAATTCTCCATGACTGCCAGGAGAAAAGGCTTAGATCCACTCTCACACTGCCACGTAGACTTTACCTCTTCCCAGAGTTGTTTCCCTGGTGCAGGAAAGGTCCACCTGCCTCCACACTTCCTTCCGGGTCCAGCCCGCCCAGCAATGCAGTGACAACCTGACAGCCTGAGTCTGGAACCCTCTGAGAGCCCGGGTTCCCTTTGCTCGCATCCACTAATATATGTGAAAATCTAAATTAAGGGAACACCTTGGGCTCTGGGCCCATGTCAAAGTTCCCCTGGCCCAGGCTGAAGGTAAGGTCCTTGGCTAGCTCCCCTGAAGCATGCGGAGCCACCTTCCAAGTGCCTCTCCCACAAACTGGATCTGTGTGGGTAGGATAGGCACCTGCTACAGGAAAAAGAGCCAGAATGAAGTCACCAACAATAAAACAGAAGGAAGGTTTGCACAAGGGACTGCTTTCTTCTCCCTGAGACTTGGACATCAAGGAGTAATGTGGACCCACTTCCCAAGGAGAGAAAGGAGCCCTGTTCCACACAGACCTGCCAGCAGCACCAGCACCTCAGCTCCACCACGCACTCCCACCCACCCAAGAAGGCCTTCCGCCCAGCTCACCACATCAGAGACCACAGACAAGGCTCCTCTTCTGCCCAGAGATCAGAGAAAGAAGGGATGAGAGAAAGAGGCTATATTTAGCTAGCAGACCAAGATAAAAGGAATGAGATGAGTCATAAATGCAACCGCTGCATGAGCCCCTAACTACTACTTGGCCCAGTGGAAGGTCCATCCACGAGCCACGTCAGGGCAGAATCAGAGCTGGGGGCAGTTTGCTGAAGAGATAACTACTTTCTCAGGTCATAAGGAAAAGGCAGCAACAAGCCCAGAGGAATACAAAAGCAATAACCATATTAAGTTACTCAAAATCTGGTCTGAAAGTTAGGACAGAAAATGCTCCCTAGTAAAAACAGGTACTAAATATTAGGAGCAAGATATGACAAACAGGTGTAAATTACCTAAAGCAGGGAGCACTTCAAGTACTTTGAGTGTTCACTGCCACCCCCTCTGGCTATCCCAGGGAGCTTCATGGAAGGGTCTCTTGCTAGTTTCAACCCAAACAGCTCCCCCTGCCTCTGCCTAACAGCCTGGAATGCCAGGGAAGACTTCATTTTCCTTGGCTTAGGGGAGACAAACCCCTACTTCTTAAAAGAGCAAACGCAAGGGGAATGAGGCAGCTGCAGACCACACCAGAACGGCCAGCCAGCTCACGCTTTGCCCTCTGCTCTGCAGCCAGTATGCCTCCTGGGTGAGACCACTGCCTAGGCTGCGTCTGCACAGTATGAATGTGACTCAGGGGAGTTTCTTTCATTTAGTGCAAGGAGAGTTATCTTGTAAACAGGACACATCTTTCTATATACGTGCAAAAGATCTCTCAGGCAGAGCAAGAATACTTACCCCCAGCTCTAGACATGTCTCAGCACCTGAAACACCCGTTTGCCACACACATGCAGACAGATGCACTGCACACGTGTGGACACAGGCACATATAAATTCACAAACACATACATCTCCAGAATCACCAGGGTACACACATCCAAAACCACCAAGTGATTTGGCAGGTTGCTCTTATCCGGAACATACAGTAAAAGCCTAGATTTAGTGGTGATATTTTAATGAGGGTTATTTATTTTTCTTTTCTCTGTTCCTAAAATGCACTCTACTCTGAGCCCACTTATCACAGGAGGACCACAACTGACCTGAGCGAGCAGGACGCAGGTTCTTGCCAGCTGCTTATTTTTAGCTTCTGGTCTTTCCTGCCTGCTTCCCGGGGGAGTGCCCCTCCCTCTGCTCCACAGCAGACTCCTCACTGGAGCACAGGATCCTGACACCAAGCAGAAAGGGGGCTGTGAGAGACCTGTCAATGCCTCGCCACACTTCAGACTTCAAAGAGTATGGATGAGGAGCTTGGACTAAAAGTGGGAAGAAGGAAATTTTTTAAATCACAAAGAAAGTAGGAGTATTTCTTCAGAAAAGAAATACTGTATACAAAATGTTTGTTGTCCCTCTGAGATCGGAAAGGTCAAAGCTGCAGTGCCACGTGGCTGGATCGGCACCCCTTCTCCGCTTTGTTCTCCCAGGCCAGCCTGTGGCTACTCACAGCTGATGCTACAGCCCAGCTCCTGAAGTTCGGGCTGCACCAGCCAAGACAGCTGCCTCTCACCCCAAAGAGAGCAATGAGACGGACAGCGTTTTCCCTTTACAAAGCAGGTAATTCAAAGTAAAGAGATGCTCCAAGGAAAGACGAATAGACTCGAGTTCCTGCCTCATTCTAAACTCCAAGATATGGCCCTTTCACTAACCCTCATAGCATGATATACATGCAGCTGTTACAGAATCATCCACATAAACTGAAAAGTGAATTCTGTTCATTCTGATTTTTCACTGACCTGTTGTTGTAAAATCAGAAATATAGAAGAAAGCCTCAATCCCCTTTAAGAGTTAAAATTTTTTAACATAAGGTTCAGAGAGAGCAGGTGAAATTGATCCAATACATATAACATGGGATACCATTTATTTTTAATTTTATTTTTTTAAATCAAGAGTAAAAGAAATGATAGCCGAGCTGGTAAACTTAGTAATTTTCATCTTCAAAGAGCTTGAAATACATCCTCATATTCCATGTCTCCAGACGGACATCATGTGTTCGACAGCAAAAAGTAAAAAATAAATTGTCAGTGTAGGTCTAGGACACCAACCCTAAGTCCTCCAGCTTTTCGAGCCTCTGCTCCTACAAAGTAAATGCACAACAGTTAAGAGCCCCCATGCTGATCTGCCAGGTGCCTGTGCGACTCTATATCCCCTCCCACTGCCTGCTGCTGGAAAAAAATAATTTTGCAATTTGAAAAGTACCTGCCCCCCTCCCAGTCCTGCTCTGGCGTGGGGATGGACAGCAGGTGGCCTTGCTCCCTCCATGCCGCAGCCATTCCCTGGAAGCAGCTCCCTCGGCGGCAGGGGTGGGAGTGGGAGGATGTTGCCACCCCCTGCTGACTTTCTAGGTGGATTCCTGAGGGCTCCCAGCATGGGTATTTAGGTTAGATTCCACTTTTTGGTAGTTTGTTTTTGTGTAGCCTAAACACTGAGGCTGGGGTGAGGGTGGACAATGCTCTCCCTCTGTCAAGCTCCTGCTCCTCCCAAGTCCGCCCATAGGGGCTGGCCGGTTAGCTTAGTTGGTTAGAGCATGGTGCTAATAACACCAAGGTTAAGGGTTCAATCCCTGTACCTGCCGGCCACCAAAAAAAAAAAAAAAAAAGGAAGAATATGAAAGCACCCAAGTCCCTCCTGTCAGCCCAATGGCACTGAATACCAGCTGCTCCTCCCTGAGACATTTACAGCCCATCCTGGAAATCAGGAAACAATACAAGGGGCAGATGAAACATGACTCTCAAAAAGTTGTCTCTATTTTGTGCCTTTTATAAAACGGAAGGTATCCCAAAGATTCAACAAGCATCTAATTACAGTAACTAAAAGTTCTAGCTACGGCCGAGCACAAACACATTCTTTTTGTAACATCCAGCCACCACCTACAGGCCACTGATCTGCCAAACACTTCATCACATGCACTACCTGCATTATCTCATTTTAGCTTCAGAATAACATTGTAAGTGTAATGTTATCCCCATTTTAGAGATCAGGCAATCAAATTAAGTTTCAGGGAAGACAACTAACTCCCCCAAGGCCACACCCAGACAGTAAGTGATGGAGCTGGAAGATGTGCTCCACCGAAGGTTGGCTGGTTCCAATGCCTGTGCCCCTTCCTCAAATGCTGCCTCATTTGGTGGACTCAAGTCATTCTGTCCTCTCTTACTTTTTCTTGCCCTTTCTATAATAAACTTTTATAAGTGTGCACGACACCTCTCATTCAATTCCCTTTATTATCTGATAAATTTTTAAATAAATGGTGACTGTCAATCTACAGATATTGATTAGTGTCTGCTCTGTGCCAAGGTTGTATCAGATGTTGCAAAGAGATCCAAACAAAAGATGAATTTATGGAGCAGAGGAAGAAATAGTGAAACAGTCAGCTAATAATAAAAAGTGATAAGTACAACATGAGACGTATAGGCAAATGCATCTCTGTACACACATAAATCAGCTGGAGATCCTGTTACAATGCAAGTACGGACTGGGTGGGGCCTGATGAGATGCAGCATTTCTAACTGGGCAATGCCCATGCTGCTGGTCACTTTAGTACTTTAAAAGACTACCTGGTCTACAAAGGTAGAGAAACAAATCAAAAACAGAGCCTTTAGAGGACTGAGTAGAATTTGGAGAAGTGAGGGGATGGAGTGTCTTCAGAAACAGAGAAAATAGTATTTTAGATGGAGGGGGAAAGAACTCAGGCAAAGGAGAAGCAAAAATGCACAAGTCATTCACGGTGTAGTTGTATCTTTAAAAAATATATATATATTCCTAGACTATATCGCACTCGATTGCCAGAAATTACAAGACTTAATTCTCTTTAAAGAATCCTTAATTCTCTCTGAAGAGTCTCCTATGACTAGCCTGAGAATCATTTCTAGGTAGGAAATGACTTGTTTGCTTATCTAAAAAAGAGTAGCACTCGTAATAAACACCTTGTAGAAGGCAGCACCAACTATTCCGCTACTTGGTGATGCTCAGAGGTTTAAAGCCATGAACTTTGGCACACACCAAGCCACTAGTCAAAGAATGTTTCGTGAGACATTTTTAAATACTTACCATCCCATAATGAACAGGAAAGGAAATCCCACTGTCAGCTCCACCCTATGTCAGCCTCCTAACACGGGTCTCCCAGGAGAAGGGCCAGAATAGTGGTCTCTCCCACTGGCCGTCTGGTGATGTGGCCAGCTTCCTGGCTGGGCCACTTCCTCCACGGTCTCAGACAAAGTGGCACTGCCCTTACTCAACAAGTTCCTCAGCAACAAGAAATGAATACCCAGACTGTAAGGAAAGGTCACCCCGACGACCCTACAGGGTGCACACTGTGTTTGTGAAGAGGCAGGGTGGGGTGGCCGGGGGGCACTGGGCTCGAAGCATGGGACAGGGATCTGAATTAGGGCTCTGTTGTTTAATAAGCTATATAACCTTTCTAAATCTGTTTTCACATTTATAAAATGAAAATTGTAATCCAAGATCTATCTACCTTACTGCTGTGGATAAAATTCAGCACAGGAAAGTGCTTTGCATGCCGTGAAGCACTGTAAACACAGTGCCTCACTCCTGGAGGCTCTGAGAGGCAAGAGAGGCCCTGTGACACTCTTCTTTTCACGTCAAACTCCACTGTGTTTCTAGTATTTATCATCCCTACTTCGCAAAAGGAAAAACTCAAAGCACAGAGAATAAACTTGTTCAATGTCAAACACCAAATCCATGACTGTTGAAATGACCGCTAAAGAATGCCATGAAGTCAAACATTTTTCTGTTATGGAATAATAAGAGTAATTAATTTGACTCTAGAAAATCAGTATTTTAAAATTTCCTATAGGTTCCTTGCAAGAGTCAGATCACTTAAAACTCAACTCCTGTTATCTGACACAGGAAAACCCAAGCTGAGTTGATTGGAAGAATGGGAAGAAAATTCCAGCAGCTTATCAGACCACACATTCTTGAATATGAAACTTGTTTGGGCAAGGATTCAGTTTCCTCTTCTATAAAAAGACAGCTAAGCAATAAAACCTTTTGTTAGCAGCCAATCCCTAACATCTAGAACAGGTGAAAGCTGCTCTAAGTAGGGGTAAGTGACTCCCAGCCTCCCCTATATATACCCCACTCTCCTCTCTCCAGACCCTTTCAATAATCTTCTTTTCATTTCCTTGAGGAATCACCAAGGAAATCCCCAGCATCCAGATGAAAACCTCTGGAGTCAGCAAGCAGTGGTGGCGTCCCGAGGGAGCACGGCAGGTGTATGAACAAAGTAAGCTGGTGCCCCCCTCCTCAAATTTCCCACTATATCCCACTCACCAGACTTTTGAAATGTGCGGCAATTCTAGAGTTGAGGAGGCAGAACTAAGCCAACCTGGGTACACTTTGTGGGAAGAAGAGAGGAAAAGGAGTGGGAATAGAAAGAGGAAAGAATCAAATAGAAGAGGATCAACAACCAACCACTCACATGCCTCACACGCAGAACGAATCTGAGCTTTTATGACCTACTGCTAAGGTGAGGGAGCCATGGGGAGGGACATCCATATGTAAGCTGGTGTGTCATACAGAGCACTGAGGAGCATGGTCCCAGGAGAGCATCACAAGCTGCAGGACTCACCTGGTAAGTAAAAGAAAACTGTCTCTGTGGGAAGTCCTAGAAAGAGCACAGGGGTTGGGGGCCCAGGAGACCTCAGCTGAATTCCAACTCTGTCCCTTTCCTATCCATGTGATTTGGGAGGAGTTTCTTAACCTCTCTGTTTCCTTTTCTAACAAAAGAAGACAACACCTACCTCAGAGGAAGGCTGTGCCATGTGAAGTGCCTCTCACAGAGCCCGACACACAGCAGATGCTCGATAAAGGCTAGAGATGACAATGACGACGATGACGACGGGGACTCAGCCTTCCATCCCCAACTTGAGGAAACTGATGACAATGCCAGGTCCAAAATCCTTCGTTCAACAGGTCTCACCAATGCAAGGTAAATGCACTCACTCTCAGCCCTGAAGGGGGCTTGCAGTGTCCTTGGTGGAAAGTTCTCTCCTGATGTCTTCCCTCCTTCCTCTGAATCAAAAGGAAGACACCTACCTCCAGGCACCTGAACCCGATCTGAAGACAGACAGAAACATTCAGCTAACTTTCTCATATCCACAAGGCCTGAACCAGACTCCAGGGGAAAAAAATAATAAATTAACTAGTAAAATAAACTGAACACAAAAACCTCTCTGAAATCAACCCCAAGGACAGCTTACAGCAAGAACTGACATCGTCACTGATTGCCTGACTTTTATTCTTCCCACCTCAAGAACACCTTCTGGGAGTGGGGTGGGCAAGGCAACTCTACGGGAGCCAGGAGCACCCTTCCCCAGGAAAAATGGGAAATGAGCTGGCAGGAAAGACCAGATGACAGGTATGCGTGAATTGCTGACCCCCTGGCCTCCCAGGAGGAATATATCTTTGCTGCCCTGGTGTCTGGATATAATACTCTCTGGGACAAGGGGATATGGGGGCGTGAGGGTGGGGGTTGGGCGACACCAACATCCCAATAGCCAACAAACAAGAAACCCCTCGCTCTAGCGCCCAAGAAAAAGAAGACAGTCATTCAAGGAACATGAGGAAGGAGTGATATTTATATAAAATATGGGGTTAGAAAGATGTCATATAAGAAACTGATTGTAAAATAAGGTGGGAAATCCCCCCTTGCTAGCATATAAGCTCTATGACAGTAAGACTTTTTATCTGTTTGGTCACTGCTATTATCTTTAACTCCTAGAACCTGTCAAAGAAAAAATTATTCAATGATACTTGTTAAAGCCCAGTTAGGAAGACTTTATCCAGGACTATCACAATAGGTATAGGACCACTGAAACAGGGTCTTGCAGTGGGGGAGAGAGATTGGGCTCAACTCCAAATATAGCATGGACAAGTGGGAATCTACAGCCAAGGAGCAGGGTGGGGTCAGTGGATAGAAAATTAGTAAGAGGAAACATTAGGGGTAAGGGGGATTCTGGCTAAACTGACCTAACAGGATTCTTGCTGAAGACAGGCCAGGGTAATCAGACTTCACCTGGGGGTGGTGCAGGATGAGGGACCTGATCAAATATTGAGGGTGATCAGATAGCCAGGATGAAGGGTTCCTGCTGAACTGACTTATCAGGGTTCTTGCTAAAACTGGACTTTACAAGAAAGTGCATGTGTGGGCCTGGGAGAAGGTTCAGGAGCCTGACTCAAGTTTGGTCAAGCAAAGGATCTTTGTCAAACGGTATATGAAACATAGCAGGCACTCAAACACTTGCTGAATGAATGAAAGAGAGGGAGAAGCAGAAGTCCAAGTAAGGCGGCATAGGCTTCCAACAGAACAGAATTGGATTCAGATCCCTTTTTAGCTATTACTACCTGTGTGACTTGAATCAAGTCACTCAACCTCTCTGACATTCAATACCAACATCACAGGGATCTTGTTAAGGATTAAATGACAACGCACGTGGCCACTGAGAATGCCTAGTACACAGTAAGCGCTCAGTAAATGGTGGCTATTAGCTACGATCATCTCCTTTCCCCCTGCCCCGCTCCTTCAAAATCTCCCTATTTGGGGGTAGAAAAGAAAAGCAGGCACCATAAAGAATCAAAGCATCACTCTGGGAGTAACCCTTGCAGCCCCATCCAGCCCTAACCCTCCACCACACCCCTACCAACACCCACTCTATCCCTTTGCTCCTGTGAGATCCATGCCCACCCATCTACCCCTCTACAGAAAAGCTTCCTTTTGTCCTGCTCAGGAGAGGATGTGACTATCAGTATGTGAGGAACTGGCAGCCACTCACTCACCCAAGGCAGACCCAGCCCTGGGAGAAGCTGTGTGCGGTAGGGGAAGCAGAGAGGCCTCAAGCTGAGAACCAACTAAAATCTGAGAGCCAAGACAGTTTCTCCTACACTCACTCACTTACTCCCACCTGCCAACACCCCATAATATACTCATTTAATTCTTCCAAATTAACACTTTCTCCGGCTGCTCCTGGGAGCAACGTTTTCTAAGATGAACCCCACATTTCTCCTGACAGCTTCATTTGCTATGCATCTCAATATGTCAGCAACAATTTCCTGGACAACTTCCAGCCCGGGTGGGCGGTAGAACAGACCTCCTGCCTGGAAGGCCCCTAGCTAACATCACAGAGTCACTGAGGATTTGAATTGGAAAAGATCTGAGATCTCTAAGCTGAGAATAGGATCCAGGTTTTCTAAGGACTTGAGACCAGGCAGAATTTAGGAATTTCAAATTTTTAGTCATAAACCAAAATCTTGGACCATTCAATGGTGTATGTGAATGCTGATGTGCAAAAGGGACGAACATGAGCAGAAAGAGGGGCTCTTGGGAGAGTGTCCTCTGTAATTTCTGATTCTGTAGGAGATGCTGCTGCAGAAGAGAAGCCACAGGAAGGAGCAGAAGCGCATGCCAGCTTCTCACGCTCCAGTCTGTACCAGGCTGTGTGCTCATCCCGAGCCCTGCTCCTCCAGGGCTCTACGCTGGTGAACTGAGCAGTAAAGCTAAGAAGGCCATGCATCAAGATCACAACTTCTAAACAGAAAAGGACTCAGAAGGGGTAGGGGAGGAAGAGCCCAGAGACACAGGAAAAGCGACATCCCAGGTCTGACCGGCCTACAGTGCCACTGCTGTTGACTGACATGGCACTCACAAGTCTTCCAGCTGACTCCTGCACTTTAAGTATTAATAAGCTCAGAGAAAAGAACGAAGGAGAGACGTGAGGACAGCCAGCCTGCATCTGGAGAAAGGATCACTATGTGCACATGGTCAACTCCTCTTAATGCCCACAGAAGGCGGGGCAGGAAAGTGGACGCCCGTGAAGCTCAAAGTGTCTATGTCACACACACCAACTACAGCAAAGATTTCTTTCTTAGTGACAGTAACCCAATTTTATGAGAGCCAGTAATGTGCTCAGTTACAAAACCACGTCTCCCAGCCCTCCTGGCATCTAGCTGTGACCATGTTTTCTAAGTTCTAGCTCATGACATATAAGCAGAAGTGGGTGGGCCTTCCAATAAGATGCCTTTAAAGGAGATGTCTCTCACGGGAGAGCAAACTTTTGTCTTCTTCTCCATTTCCTCGCTTTTATGTGGAATCAGAAATAAGACAGCTGGAGCTCCAGCAGCCATACTTGACCATGAGGTAACCTTAAAGATGGAAACAATGTGCCAGGGTAGTGGAGTCTGGTCATGTTAAACTCTCCCCTGTCTATCCAGAGTGAACCACACACCACCAAGCTGTAGCTAACAGGGCCGGAACTCCCATCTCTCTAGACAGAAGGGACAAGCCAAGTCCTGACAACCATGGAGCTGGCCACACTGGCTCTGGGCTTCCCATCTCTAGGCTTCTTTTACATAAAAGAGAGAGACTTTCATGTTTAAGTGACATTTTGCAATTTCTAACTGAAACTATCATAACTGATGCAATAACCTTAACAGAAAGCTTTATTTACTAAGGGAAGTTCTGAAGGAGATAAAGTGATATGCAGTCTTACGTGCAGAAGAGATGGACTCCGACCACAGCACCATCAAATGACGCCTGCTTATGGAAACAGCTTTGGCTGAAGTTTGTTACCTGGCAAGCCATGTGATTAAGAAAAGAACAGAGATTTTCTCAGGGAGTTAAGGGCAAGGAAGATTCATCCCCAAGAAATTAAATATTCCACATTACCCATAACTGAAATCTTAGGACAAACTGACCCAGTGAGGTGGCATGACTTGATCTTACATGGACCCTGGATGATATAAGCCTCACCAATTAAAATAATGCAAGCCCCATTACAATGAACCTATAGCGCTTTTAGGTTGGCTTACCTTCTACTACTACCCTCTGCAGAAAAGCCCTACTGATACAAAACTCAACAAATCTCTAAACCTTCTGTTCATTAACTCACCAACTAAGACTCACCCTTGCTGGGGTTACTTTACGTGCACAGGCCATGTTGCTAATTGTGTTCTGTTCCCTAAAATGTAACTCCCTAACAGTCAGAGACTAAGTTGAACGCCCATTCCACGTAGGGATGATGACAACAAATGGCTGGAGGCAGTTATGGAAGGAAGAAAAGAAAGCGGAGCTAAGCTGGCTCTGCCTTCCTTCCTGCAGTGTCTCCTCTGTTGGTGAGGCCTCATCCTCATCCCCTGTTAAAAGCTGGAACAGATTCATTTCTCTATCCCAAAAGCCAGAGATAACCCTTGATAGGTCAAGTTGAACTGTCCATTTGTGGAGTGGACCACACCACAACCACACAGCAGCTAGCAGGGTCAGAACTGACTACAAGGAGAGGGTTTAAGCAGTGGTGGCCCTGGTCTTAGGGTCTGTCTCATATGAAAGAATGGTTCTAAATGCAGCTCACCCCAGGGCAGTTTTTTTTTTTTTTCCTTTTTGTCTTTTTTCGTGACCGGTAACGGGATCGCAACCCTCGGTGTCACGCCCGTACCACGACCAGCAATGGGATCGCAACCCTCGGTGTCGCACCCGCACCGTGCTCAACCAGTGAGCGGACCGGTCTCTATATGGGATCCGAACCCTCGGCGGGAGCGCCGCCGCACTCCCAAGTGCCGCACTCCACTGAGTGCACCACCGGGCTGGCCCAGGGCAGTTTATAATAATGACTGCCTATTCTGGAGAAGAGGTGGGGGTTGGAGGAGCAGGATTGTTTTTGCTAGTAAAGAATTAGGTAACTCAAGAAAATAAATATCCCCCTCATAGGGACAGAATCTTTGTGTGACAGAAGAATAAAGATAAAAGGGGGGAAAAAACTGGAAAGGGTCCAGGAAAAAAAATTAACTGGATGGAAGACAGACCTTATAAGGAAAGACTGAAGGAATTGAACTCATTTGACATGAAGATGAAAAACTTCATGATGCCATCCCTGTGTCAAGATCCAGTAGTATTACAGTGCCTAGAAGTGTACTCTGTAGGCAAAAAGCATTTAATATCTGTCAAGTGACTGATTAGCAAAGTAAGTGATCATTCTCCCTTGGCTCGTGGGAAAGATGAAGAGAAGAGCTGCAGAAGCTCAGCAGAGCACCTTCAGTGAGTCGCGGAGTTGTCCCGCCTCGGGGCCACCTCCACAGGCACGGCTGCTCCCTGGGCTCCCACCAGTCTCTCCAGTGGTACCATGCTCCCTGCAGGACAGGCAGCAGTGCACACCTCATCCCTGTGTGCATGTGTGCGTATGTACACGTGTGTGCCCCAAGCCTGGCTCCTAGTACACACTGGATGTAGAATAAATGGATGATGTCCCTCTGCACATGCCAGGCACTGGGGATAGAACGATGAACAAAACAAACAAAACATCCTGTACTCAGGGAGCGCCATTCCAGTACAGAGAGGCAGAGGCCATGCCAGCCGGCCCTCACATGGTAGAGGGAAACACACACTATGGAGGAAATAAATGTGAAGTGGGGAATAGGCAGGAAGGTTCTGCTGTGCCAGGGAGGGTGCGACTGGGGCACCTGTAAGCAAAGGTGGCAGCATGGGCTCCACTGGAGATGAGGTCAATGAGAACGTGCAGGGCCTCGCAGGACACCGGGCTTTAGCTCTTTCATCAGGGTGCGACAGGGAACCAAGAAGGAGCTCTGACCCAAATGCTAGGAGGAACGCTCTTGCCAGTTGACAATCCACCTAGAGATGGCAAGGGTGGGGGCAGAGAAAGCAGTTTGGAGGCTACTGCAAAAATGCAGGGGATGGATGGCTTGGCCTAGAGAAGTATCAACATAGGTTGTAGTCAGAATCAAAATACAAAGATGGAGTTGACAGGATCTACTAATGGATAAAACATGGGCATGAGAGTAAGAGGATGATCTAAGGATTTTTGGTCTGAAGAACAAAAAGGATGAGTGAAAAACTAACGAAAGCACGAACACGTTAAGTCTCCTTCCTGTTGGGTCCTAACTCACAGCCATTGTCACTGTGCAGGAGTGTCAGCCCCTGGGAAGAGGCAAGGTGCTCTTCTACTCAGATCTGACCCCAAGGGCATCAATCTGCAGATCTAGCCTCTCACCCCCCACTTTGCTTCCTATACTCTTAGCCCCATGAACCTTCTCTAAGTGGATGGGCACATGGTCTCACACTCACAGAATCTGCTCCTAGAGCTTCTTATCAGTCCAAAACAAGTCCAGAGTAGATCAGTGGAGCTCCTGATAAAGCAAAAGCCCACGTTCTTAGCACAGACACCAACTCCTGCAGCTTTCTCCCCACACAGATGCCTCTGTACCACCTAAAGAGACAATAATAACTCCAATGTGGCAGGAGGTTGCCCAGACTTGGGGTGGAGGTGGGAGAAGGGGATAATAAAAGGAATGCAAGAAAGGCTGGAGGGTCTGCACCCCAAACCCACTCCCAGGCTGTGCCTGCCCTCAGCCATTCTAGAGTTATCTCCTCATCAAAGGAAGGCCCAGCCCCATGCCACGCTACTGTTACCACAAGCACCACTGCATTACCCATCGATGGCTACTCCTCTTCACCAGTCCCTCAACTTCCAAAGAGCAAAAGGTGCCTGCATCACCATGAGACTCAGCTTTGAAAATACATGGTTTGGGGTTTCTCTTCCTAGTCAAATCCATACAACCTATTTCCTGAACATTTGAACTGAGACAGGCTATAAAACCTACAGAAAAAAAAATTCAAAATGAGGCAAAGATAGGAAAGTGTCTCTTACTGGTGATTTCCTAGGACAATGACTACAAGAGAGTGGCAAGTTTGTCAATCAAGTGTTTGTTGACTGCTTACATCACACAATATATGACAACGGCTAAAAGAAACACACAAAAAGTAAGACATGATTCCCACCCTCCAGAAGCTTAAAATCCAATTAAGGAAAAAACTAATCTAAGTGCTATAGGAAACAGACAGACATTCCCTAAAATGTTGCAGCTATCAGGGTAGGGATGATTAGGATTTAGGTAGGCACCAAAGAGAGGGCCCTTCGGGGACAGAAAATGCACAGCAAAGCCAGAGGCTGGACTCAGAGTGGCATCTGCAGGGGACTGGGAGAGACTGAGAAGTGTGCTGGACAGACAGGCAGCTTCCTGGGGGCTTTCAAAGACAGGCAGGAGAGCTGACCGAGGACATGGGGAGGAGCACAGCCAGGAGGATGGCATCAAGGAAGACAGGTCTGCAGCCAGGCAGTGTCCAGAGCTTGAGCAAGCATTCAGGCATGAGGTGAGGGAGCCAGATTAGGACTGTGCCAGTGGAAATCAGAATCTAAAAAGGGAAAGTCATTTAACGAATTCTGAGTACCAGTTACGGCAGGTGTGGTTTTAGCAATTTCCAAATACCTTTTTTTTTTTTTTGCCTTTTTTTGTGACCGGCAACTGATCGCAACCCTCAGTGTTGCGCCTGTACCGGACCAGGACTGGCAACGGAATCGCAACCCTCGGTGTTGCGTCCGCACCTCGCTCAGCCAGTGAGCGGCCAGTCTGTATGTGGGATCCAAACCCTCGGCGGGAGCGCCGCCGCGCTCCCAAGTGGCGCACTGTAGCAGTGCGCCACTGGGCCGGCCCTCCAAATACCTTTTGAATTAAGAAATAACAAAGCAGATTAGATATGTAGGGTACACAAACCAACTGTTGATTTTATTCACTTGTTGTATCCTGTTCAGGGGCAGGAAGGCAGACAAATCCTTCTCTACACTAATCAATGACTCAACTTTATCAACAACTCTCCTAGATGTGGAACATTTAAAGGAAGACTCTGTCAGGGACACCCATGCATGAAATGAAACGACAGCCATCTCCATGCCTCAATGACAATAATTTTGCACCCCTAGGTTTTACATAAATGTGTGGGGAAAGATCTCACAATACCTATTTCCTAGGTGGTCAGACAAGATATTGGTAACATGTGATGGCCCTTCCTTGCCCACTCCTTACCCTGCCATGGGCAAGCACCATCCTCCCTCCGTAGGATCTGGAGGAGACAAAGACAAGAGTGAGGCAAGAAGAGAAACTCTGAAAACCCTCACTCACCTAAGTCCCAACCCCCAGCCTCAGAGTGCCCTACAAGCCACAGGAGTCACCACAAACTTGGCATCTCCCATCCTAATCCACACCCAAATAAAATACGACAGACTAAAGGGAAGATGTTCCTGCCTTCAGACAAGCAGCCTCTTTACCCACTGGGCAACCAGCTCAGGGACAAGTTCCTACATATTTTAAGGATGTGGTCCCCACACTTACTGCATTTATAATACACAGCAAAATCTGAGACCCTCAGCAATGTTCTAATACAATGACAATTACAACCAAGGTACTACTAAAGAGACTTCCTTCTAAGTCTTCTCCAAGGCAGATGGAGGTCTGTTTGCTTTCTAACCAGACATTCTAAACAGACTATTCAAAACGGTGTTACTACTGGAGTCAGAATTCTGTGTTCTAACAAGAACGAAGAATGGAGCTGGTCAATACCAAAAAAATCAGCCTCCCCTCCTCAGCACAAATGGAAATCCAAGAAAAGTAGAGCTGGAGCAAGGCTAATGTGCTGCTACCATTCTGTCACTCTGTGTTCTTCAGCACCCAGCCCTTCCATTACACCTTGTGACTGCATTTTTATCCCGCACACCTGAGGTCAAACATGCAAAGCCCAGTCTTTTTGGCCATTTACAAAGTAACTGTTAGCCGACAACACCACTCCACGTAGGACATGACTGACAACGCCAGAGGCCCCAAAATGATGAGTCTTTACTTTTGTTTGGTCGTCTGCCCATATGACCAATGTGTGCACAGAGTTCACACGGCCCATGTCCACACATATCACCAACAGTAACTGGGCGGGTGTGTGTGTGGGGGGGGGGGATGTAAAATGGATTAGCTCCACAGGACTTGACCCTAAGTGAGATTAAAGACTTAAAGTCAAACTCATGCACCTCTGCCAGCTGTCACCCACCTCCGCACAGTCAGAGTCCACACTAGAATGCTATAGACAACAAGGTCCTGTTTGATAGGGTATTTGGAACACAAATAAGCTATCCCTTTAAAGATCTGCAGCAATTTGAAACCAGCTGGTTTCTGGTATGACCCAGTCCTCAGAAAGCAGTTCTCACTTCATCTACAAAGGACAAGGTCCAATGATTTTTGTTTTTTAAAAAAAGAATTGCTTTACACAGATAAATTCAAGACTCAGACACGACTGCTGGTTCAAGAACAGGGGTGGGGGCTTTCAGAAGCAGCAGCCACAAGCCACATGGCTGGTCTGGATCTGGGATAAGGGGAGGTAAACACTCCAAAACAGAAACACCATAGCTCAAGGGACACACAGCAGGTACAGGGTTCACCATGGGGGCCTCGGTGCCACATGGTCCCAGGGCACATCCAGCAGGGCAGGAGTCTCCCACTCTCTGCGGTGGGGAGTCCTCGCACAGGAGAAAAGTGCAGCAAAGGCAATCCCCGCTTTCTCCCCTGTCCTTTCCCTCCCTCCCCGACTATCTAAAGAAATGAACTACTTCTGCCCGAGGAAAGGTGTGATTGCCAGAGTTCTTTTATATCAGAAAACAATGACTGACTTTTTAAAGGATTTAAGTAATACCTAAAGTCTCTGAAAGACCCTGGAAGTGGCACAACCCGGTTATAATTCTATTGCGTGAGAGCAGCACTGAGGGCACACAACGATCAGAGGCAGCTTCTCACCACACATGTGGAGGCTCTGCTTTGCTCTCCTACCTTAAAGAAGGCATCTACTCCACACCAAGTAACTGTGATGATGGTGATAACACTAAGAATAATAACAGCTATATGTTATCAGTCACTTACTAGTATGTGCCAGGCACTGTTTCAAATAGATATATCCCCCCTCATTTAACTCTCACTCTGAGTTAGGAATAATTATCAACCTAATTTTATAGATAAGAAAAAGGAAACACAGAGATGTTAAGTAATGTATTAGTCCATTTCCGTTGCTTACAACAAAATACTTGGAACTGGGTAATTTACAAAGAAAATAAAATTTATTGCTTACAGTTTCTGAGGCTGGACAGTCCAAAGTCCATCTGGTGGTAGTGACAGTGACCCAGGGGTCTCATGTTGCAAGATGGTGGAAGCAGAGAGAGAGCAAAACACTCTCTTCTTCTTTTAAAGCCCTCAGAACCATGCCCCGACCACCATTTTTAATCCATTCACTACTGCACGGTCCTACAATGCAATCACCTCTTCAAGGCTCCACCTTTCAATTACCGTAATAGGATTTCCCACCCTCTTAAGTCACAGTGGGGGCTAAATTTCTAATACATAAAACTTTGGGGATGCAATTCAAGCTTCAGTGAATTTTGGGAAGACATAATTCAATCCACTACAAGTTAATTTGCCCAAAGTCACACAATAAGCTAGCACTTGATCCCAGGAAGTCTGGAACCACTAGACTGAACAGCCTTGGTACTTACATCTGTTGTCATCTTAATGTAGAAACAACCCTATGAGTAGTAATAATTATCTGCAAATTACAAGTGGGGATTAAGAATGGTTAGATAATCTGTCCAGCTCGTCAGATCCAGGCCAGGGTCAGGGCCGGGTCTTTGACCTCCCCATTCTGTACTTTTTCACACTCCAGGGTGGTTTCATCAACCAACATGGGTCTTCTGTACAGATGGCTGCTCCCAGGACCAGAAGAAGTGACCCTAGGTCCTGAGGGCACACAAGGAAGAAAGAACTAAAAAATAAGAACTAGACAGGAGAGTCTGAAGGCAACCATTCTGCCATGAGGAATCTGCTATCTGCGACCAACCTATCACTCTTGAACACAAGCTTCATCCTGTCATGTCCTGCTTAAAAAACACACTATTTATTATCCACTGTATCATGTCCCCTGTCTGATTTCAAGTCCCTCTGACTCTTGTTACCCAAACTCATCCCACTTTCCCTGAGACACCCTGACCTCCAATTGCTGGCCCTCCCCTATCCCTGCCCCTGCTGCCCACAGGCACATTCTTTTTACTTTTTTAATTAATTTATTTTAAAGATAAAGGTTTTATTTTTTTATGAAATATATTGATTATACAAAGCTGTTGGGTATAGAGTTGAGTATCAATACCTGTGTATAATATGTGATGATCAAATCAGGGTAATTAGCCTATTCCTCATTACAAAACATAATCATTCTTTGTGACCTTTAACCAATTTCTCACTAACTCCCCCCACCTTCCACCTCTAGTAACCGCACTTTTGTTCTCTCCTTTTGAAAGTTTGTTCTTTCTTTCTTTCTTCCTTCCTTTCTTTCGCTTCCACTTATGAGTGAGGACGTGGTATTTCTCTTTCTGTGCCTGGCTTATTTCACTTAACAAAATTTTTTTCAAGCTCATCCATGTTGCTGCAAATGGCAGAATTTCATTCTTTTTTACGGCTGAGTAGTATTCAATTGTGTATATATGCCACATTTTCCTTATCCAGTCATCTGTAGATGGACATTTGGGTTGGTTCCAACTCTTGGCTACTGTAAACAGAACTGCAATAAACATGAAGATATCCCTTCAACATGATTTCCATTCCTTTGGGTATATACCCAGAAGTGGGGTTGCTGGATCATATGGCACTGCTACCTGCAGTTGTTTGAGAAAACTCCATACTGTTTCCCATATGGCTGTACTCATTTACAGTCCCACCAACTGTGGGACAGTTCCCCTTTCTCCTCATCCTCGACAGAATATGTTATTCTCTTTTTGATAATGGCCAGTCTAACTGGAGTGAGATGATATCTCAATGTGGTTTCAATTTTTATTTCCCTGATGCTTAACAACAGTGAACATTTTTTATGTGTCTGTTGGCCTTTTGTATGTTATCCTTTGAGAATCGTCTATTCAACTCATTTGCCCATTTTTTAATCAGATTTGGTTTTTTACTGTTAAATTGTTTGAGTTCCTTATATATTCTGTACATTAATCCTTTGTCAGATGTATAGTTTGCAGTTATTCTCTCCCATCCTGTAGGTTGTCTTTTCAATTAGTTAATTGTTTCTTTTGCTGTGCAGAAGCTTTTTAGTTTCATATAATCCTGTTTTTTTTTCTTTTGTGGTCTGTGCTTTTGAGATCTTATTCATAAAGTCTTTGCCCGGTCCTATATCCTGAAGTGTTTCTCCTATGTTTTCTTCTAGGAGTTTTATAATTTCAGGTCTTATATTTAAGTATTTAATCCATTTTGAGTTGATTTTAGTATATGGTGAGAGGTACAGTTTTAGTTTCAGTCTTCTACATATGGATGTCCAGTTTTCCCAGCACCATTTATTGAAGAAGCAGTCTTCTCCCTAATGTATGACCTTGGTGCCTCTGTCGAAGATCAATTGGCTATAAGTATGCAGATTGATTTCTGGGTTTTCTACTCTGTTCCATTGGTCCAAGTGTCTGTTTTTATGCCAGTACCATGCTATTTTGGTTACTATAGCTTTGTAGTATAATTTGAAGTCAGGTAATGTAATGCCTCCAACTTTACTTTCTTTGTTCAGGACTGCTTTGGCTATTTGGGGTCTTTTGTTGTTTCGTATCATTGTTAGGATTGTTTTTTCCGTTTCTATAAAGTATGTCACTGGCATTTTAATGGGGATTGCACTGAATCTGTAGATTGCTCTGGGTAGTATGGACATTTTCACAATGTTAATTCTTCTAATACATGAACATGGTATGTCTTTCTATCTTCTGGTGTCCTCTTTAATTTTTTTCAACAGTGATTTTTTCTATAAATTAACTACTAGGTATTTTTTCTTTTTTTGGTAGCTATTGTAAATGGGCTTGCTTTCTTGATTTCTTTTTCTGCTAGACTGTTGTTGGAGTACAAAAATGCTACCGATTTTTGTATATTGATTTTGTATCCTGCACCTTTAGTGAAATAATTTACCAGCTCTAAGAGTTTTGTGGTGGAATCTCCAGGCACATTCTTCTCACTCAGGCCTTGGTTTGTGCTGTTCTGCATACCTGGACGCTCTCCTCCTCTATCTAGCCATATTTTAAAAAAACAGCCAAGACCTGTCTCCTTCATGAAGTCCTCCTCTAGTCTTTTCTGAGCAACTTTACTGTTCCAAACAGTGCAAGACCTA
Organism: Galeopterus variegatus; assembly: GCF_000696425.1. NCBI lineage: Eukaryota > Metazoa > Chordata > Mammalia > Dermoptera > Cynocephalidae > Galeopterus > Galeopterus variegatus. The sequence goes on along the minus strand of NW_007726184.1, from coordinate 275,401 downwards.
CTCATATCCAAACAGAATTGTTTGCCATTGTTTCTGTCTCCCCAATGGAAAATTCCTCATGGTTCTTCCTCTCAGGGGAAGTAACATGCCCAACCCTCAGGAGAGGCAGGGCTTCAGAGCACAGGCGTCGGAGGTCAGACTGAGATGGAATACCCACTGCCACTCACTTAGCTGCCCAATTCCTAGTTAATTCACCTGCAAATGGGGATTAAAAACAGTACCCACTTTCTAGGATATTTCTTTTTTTTTTTTTCCTTTTTGTCTTTTTTACTGACTGGTAACGGGATCACAACCCTCGGTGTTGCGCCCGCACCAAGCTCAGCCAGTGAGCAGACCGGTCTCCACATGGGATCCGAACCCTTGGCGGGAGCGCCGCCACGCTCCCAAGCGGCGCACTCTCCAGTGCGCCACCGGGCCGGCCCTAGGATATTTCTAAGTAAATGAAAAACATATTTCTAAAGTGCCTTCCACAATGCCAGTAGAAATGCTCAATAGATAAGTATTTCAGTTACTATGTATCTGCCCAAAGCCTAATCTAATGTTTGCTCAATAGACAGCTAGAGCTCAATAAGTAGTCACAATTAAACGATAGGAAATTATCGAAGGTTAGGAATTACCTGTAAAGAATCACAAAGGAAGAAAAGCAAGAGGGAGTTTAAGAAAGTAAAATATTAGAGTAGAATAGGCAGTGGAACAGGGAAAATAGGGCCTAAGGTCTAAATCAAATCTGCGAACACTTCCTGTGCACTAGTATGTGCAGCACTGTGTGGGACACAGAGGGCAGGAAAGATAAAGGCCCCAAACTCAAGGGTTTATAATCTAGCAAGGTGGTCCAGACAGCACATGACAAAAAGAACAAAATGGTGCATAGACGCCAAGTGAACAGTTTACCCAGTGGTTCCCAATCTTTTTCAGCACGGTGCCTTTTTATCATCGGCAATTTTTAAAATCTTTATGTAAGAGAAGCTACTCCTTGCAACCTGTTGGTTGAAAATAATGCCTAACAATCAAAAAGTTACAATGAATTCAACATTTTCCCATGAATTTGTATTTTGTTAATCACAACAGCATCTATATACATAGTAAAAAATGTAGAAACACACATGTTCAAGACATCATTTATTCAAGCTACTGATGTTTGACGAATCTGCTCCACAGATTCATAGGCCTGGTCACTGGGCATTACACTCACAGTGTGCAAAGACCAACGGCCAGCAGCACGGGGATCAGTGGCACACGTCTCTACTGGTAACAGTTCACAAGAGAGGTAGAGGTGAGATGACAAACTTCTAGAAGATCCAATTCAATAAACATTTAACCAAGTACATCCTATAATAAGAAAGATGCTTGTTAAAATAGGTAAATAGATCCGAGAATGTTTCTCAGAAGAAAAGGTGCATTCAAGGAGATCCTGAAGAATAGGTGAGACCAAGTTCCACAGACAGAAAGAGTAAAGGAAGGAACAGGGAGAACCGACATGAGCAAAGGAGAAATGTGGTAGCAACCCAGCACTGAAGGCTGCCTCTGTGGGAAGGTTGGGGGAGAAGGGAGAAAATGAGAGCAACCTCGGCACAAAGTTCAGACCCTCAATACCGAAGGGACAGAGCTTCTTACAAGGTGAGTGGACAAGAAGCCAGGAGCTGCTCTGGAAAGAACACCGGCTCCAGAGTTCTTCTACAGATCTGGACTTGAATCTGGGATCTTGCACCACTAGACCCTCAGTTAGTCCATCCTTCCTCAGACTACATTTCGCCCACTGTAAAACAGAGATATGACAGTATTTTCGTCACAGGGTATAAAAGCTGTGAGGTGAGGCTCAAACAAGTAGCCATCCTGAAGTGCCTAGGACAGTGTCCAACATAGAGCAGGCACTCAGCAAGTGCCGAATGTGATCGCTGGAAATACAAATGATCCACAAAGCAGTGTTAAAGGTGAGACTGGCTCCATGCTTTATCAAGCATTCTTGAAATAACTTGACAACAAAACACTTTTAAATTAAAATTTATGAAAAGAATACTAAAGGAGCTCAAGAGAATATCAAGTGCATTTAGATTAGCATGGGATGACCCCCCCCCCCCAAAAAAAAAAGCTCAGTGATCACCAACTATGAATTCAACAACATTCTAGATAAATTTGTATTTTATTAATCACAAATAATATGGGTAAATTAACTATTACAAATGATCAGTTTATAAAAGCTCTATAAACAAAATCCTCCCCCAATACACACATTCAAAAATCGGTAAAATTCAAACATTTATTTTATAAAGAACTTTCTTTAATTTTCTCCAAGAGACTTTTTAACAGTCCATGGAACACAATTTAGGAAGTACTACCTGAAAGCAGGGTGGGGTGCTGAAATAGAAGACCAGATAAACAGGAACAAGAAAGACACAACAAGTAAAACATTTTCCTACCTTTTAAAAAATCCTGCTAAGGGCCGGCCCGTGGCTCACTTGGGAGAGTGTGGTGCTGATAACACCAAGGCCATGGGTTCAGATCCCTATGTAGGGATGGCCGGTTAACTCACTGGGAGAGCGTGGTGCTGACAACACCAAGTCAAGGGTTGAGATCCCCTTACTGGTCATCTTTTTAAAATAACAAAAATTTTTAAAAATTAAAAAAAATAAATAATAAAAAATCCTGCTAAATTATACAGCTTGGAAAGACAGACTTGGCACCTCTTGCCAGCCCCCCCAATTTAAGAACTAATAAAGCAGCTATTGTGTGCCAGGAATATTACAGGCATCAGGGAATGGGACTCTTGGAGTGAAGAGGGGACACTGACAACAAGAGGCACTGGGGAAAATTATCAAATTTTACTTCTGAATTTGGATTTTTAAAAACATGTATGTGATATTAGAGTTAAAGAAGTGAAAACTGAAACTTAAAAGCAAGTGAGAAAAAATACAAAAAAGAGGGCCGGCCCGGTGGCACACTGCTACAGTGCGCCGCTTGGGAGTGCGGAGGCGCTCCCGCCGAGGGTTCGGATCCCACATACAGACCGGTTCCCGCTCACTGGCTGAGCGAGGTGCGGGCGCAGCACTGAGGGTTGCGATACTGTTGCCGGTCCCGGTCCCGGTCCGGTGTGGGCGCGACACTGAGGGTTGCGATACTGTTGCCGGTCCCGGTCCCGGTCCGGTGTGGGCGCGACACTGAGGGTTGCGATCCGTTGCCGGACATGAAAAAAAGACAAAAAAAAAAATACAAAAAAGAAAAAAAGAAGTGAGATGAGGTACCACTGTGACAAGATGGACACACTGTGAGTGGAGCTGGGTGGACAAGGAAGACCCTCATGGTGTAAGTTCTGCAGCTAGGCAGCCGCCCCCTCAGGATGGGCTGAAGAGATCCAGGACTGTGTGCTCCACTCATGCTGCACAACACAAGCAGCGCCACTGACAGAGAAACTGGCCCGTGCCCTCTTCTTGCCAGGCAGAGCAAAGTGGGTGTCAAAGCCAGCGGAAAATACCATGCCAGACCCTCAGGGGAGCCCAAAGCCCCCGTGACGAATGCCGCCCGCGGCCCCTCACACTAGGGAGGGTGCTCAGAGGTGCTGTTTACCTGCAGGCTGTGCCCCGTGCAGGAGGAGTGGGCAGCGACGGCCCAGCTGCTCTCCGTTAATCCTGGCAGCCTGAGCAGCGGCAGCAGGCAGGTCCCGGGCAGAGAAGCGTGCCAAAGCAAGTACGACGGGTGGTCACACTGGCTGCACGCCTCCTTCTTCCCTGATGGGCTCAAAGGGCTTTTGCAGACTCACTTCATCAGGTCCTTGAGGTTCTTTATCTAAAGATTTTCATAGGCAAGTCATAGCCAGTACCCCAGTGCACAGGGAAAGCTGAGAAGATCAGGAAAAGCACCCCTGCCCACAGCGATCCCGCTCTGCTTTTCCTAGTTGCTCTGGCGAGTAGCATAGGCTCCTTCACAAAAATTATTCTGAGAGTTTAGGAAAAAGTGAGTATCCCAAAGGTCCCAAAATAGCTGTCCAGAATTCCAAAGAACAGACTAATAGTCCTGCCTCACTCTACTCACGGATCAAGAGCCTAGACTGCTTTAAATCACTTCTAAGACAAGCCGAAAAAGGAATAAAGAAGGAAGGGAAGAAGGAAGAAAGGAGAGAAAAAAGCACAGGTGTTTTGCCTAGATTGAAGACGTTTCAATTTTTATCTTAGGAGGAACATGGGTGGTTCCTCCATAACGCCTGTCTGTGGCAGACCAACTGAGGGAGCATAATCTGCAGGGTAAATTGCTAGTCATTTTACATTTCTTTCTTGTCCCTTAGAGAAAAGTAGGTAAGTTTCTACAAGAGCACTCACTCATTTAGCGCTTGCTGTGAGTCTTATTGGTAGCAGGCATTGTGTTGGGTCTGAGTCCAGAATGAGAACAAAACTCCTATGTCTCCTACGACCCAGAAATCGAAGTACAGCAGTGGACACAGCCATTAGTATAAAATTGTCAGTATATAAATAGACAAACAAGTTCATATTTATGTACTGTGAAAAAGTCTGTGAGCAAAAGAACAGCAGAAGGCAAAGTAAAATATCAGAAGCGACCTCCTTGGCTTAGGTGTTGAGGAAGGGCCCTGGTAAGGAAGTGGTGTCTTGCCTGACACCTAAAGGACAGTGCCAAGTGGAGGTAGGCACCTGCTCTAGGGGCAGAGGGAAGCACACACATACAGGCCACCAGTGGGAACAGGAACCAAAGGCCAGTGGTTTAGAGTTCCATGAGAGAGGAAGAGCATGGCAGGGCAGGCGAGGCCACATCATGCAAGGCCAGGCTGGGCATCTTAGGAATTTGGATTCAAGGACTTTGTTTTCTATGTCTTTCATAGCTCCCAAGCCTGATGACTCAAGGCAGACACTAAGAAAATACATGCTTAATTCAGCATTTTCAGTATTTTATATTCAAATCAAACATAAACCAATTACTATTTAACAAGCAAAGGCAGTAACTTAAAATCTTGGCCCTCAACAATCTTATACTGCAATCTGCTTTGTGCAAGGAAGAAAAAACCAGATCACCCCACTCCCTACCTCCCTCCCCAGCACGCCCAACCTCCCCCCAAAACAAGAACTAGAACAAGAAAATATATATCCTGAAGTAATATCGGATTAAATGCCAAATAAAATTAAGTCATACAGTTCACAGGAAATAATTTCAGGGTAAGGTGGTGACAACAGGTTTCCCAGAGAGGGTGGGACTCCAAGCAGAAAATGAAGTCTGGGGAGAATTTAGCTACGCCACCTGGGGAGGAAGCTCCAGGCACATAAAATAGCATAAACAGAGTGCAGAAGTGGGAACAGCAAAGTGCATTTGGGAGAAATAAGCACAATGGAACAGTTGGGCCCACTCTAAAACACACAGCCCCAAGACAGCCCCAGGGCAGCTTGCCCCGTCCTCTGGACCTTGCTTGCAGACAGAGGAAGATTCCCACAGGCCAGGGCTGTAGGCTGGGTTCTAGCTGGCACACTTCAGGGGAGCAGGAGAAAGAAAATGAGTGAGACTGTCTGTCCCAAGAAAAGAAGGAGAGGCAGAGAGCTATGGATCTCATTCACTGGGATAAAAGATTAAATGCCAAGGAGGGAGAAAAGGGGGAAATAATCCAAGTTGTTGTATATTATGCAACTGAAATTCCATGCATAAGCCAGGAAATTCAAAGGTCACAGTTCCCACGGCAACTGTAACCTGATCCATCAGAGTATGTAGTCTTTGGCACTGCCAGACCCAAAGCAACCCACCGTGCTCTGCACTAGAGCTGCCACTTGGCCACCCACCACAGACCCCATGCGTGCCAGGCATTCCACTCCCTGCTGTGCCCAGAGCTCACCTGGGCTGCCCACGTCAGGCTGCACGGGGCCCTCAGCCATGCTCTGCTGTCTCAGCTCTTTCAGGCAGAGCTTCACCCTGACTCCAAGCCTACCTACTGTGAGTCTTTAATCATAACCCTGCTGAGGGGTGAGTTACCCCATCTTAACCAACTGGGTGGGAGTAAGAGGGAGAAGCGGAGTGGCAGGGGAGTGCTGCTACTCTCTTCTCTCACATCTTGTGGCATCCCAATGCTTGCCAAGTCTCACCATCTGGGAAAACAAGGCCCGGGAGCGGGGAGAGGGAAGGGTGGCAGAGGGAATGTTGTGCTTCAAAGGACACCATCAAAAAAGTGAAAAGACAACCCACCAAAAGGGAGATTTTTGCAAATCATTTGATAAGGGACTAGTTTCTAGAGAATGCAAAACCGAGCACATGTTCCTTCCTAAGAGAGACTAGGATACAGGCAGGGTCATCCAGACCCTGCACCCACTTGAGGAACAAGATGGAGCGAGACACAGCCTAGACAATGACACTGGAGGCGGAGCAGGGAGTGCGGCTGAGTGTGGGCATCTGCCTGGGTGTGGTAGGAGACCAGCTTGTGCCTGGCTTAGATACAGGTGATCATGGGCCCTTTTTATTTTTATTATTTTTTTTTTCCTTTTTTTTTTACTGGCCGGTAACGGGATCGCAACTCTCGGTGTCGCGCCCATACCGGGGACCAGCAACAGGATCGCAACCCTCAGTGTTGCGCCCACGCCACGCTCAGCCAGTGAGCGGGAACCGGTCACCACATGGGATCCGAACCCTCGGCGGAGCGCCGCCGCACTCTCAAGCGGTGCACTCTCCAGTGCGCCACTGGGCCGGCCCATGGGCCCTTTTTAAAAGACAAACCACCTGATGTCCTCCTCCTGTTTAATTACCACAACAGAAAAGACTAAAGATTCACCCAGAAAAAGGTTGATGTCCTAGAAATCTTACCCTGTGCTGAGCCATGGCCTATGTGAGTAGTGGAAATTACAGGCTCAGGGCAAAGAATGACTTTACTGTCACTTTGGCTCCTGCGGTGAACACAGATGAGGAAAGTAACACGGGAGTCAAAAGGAAAGCCCAGCTCCCAAGGCATGTGTGAGCAGGACCAACTCTACCTGCAACCACCGGGCCCAGCACAACCCACACTGCTGACGAAGCACACCTTGCCTGAGTGCCATGAGAATTACATGAGGCAACACACGAAAGAGCCCCTGCCACAGGGCCTGCACATGGAAGGTGCTCGACAAATGGGACTTACCAGTTTGCTGTTATTTTCACACTCCACATTTTACCAAAAATACGAGGGGTCTTCAAAAAGTTCGTGGAAAGACTGAATTATCTTTCGATTCTATTCTTCCATGAACTTCTGAAGTGCCTGGTATTGCTACCCAACCTGACTATCCACTTCACTTGAAAGAACTGTATCCAAATTAACGTTCTGGTTGTTTGGTAACAACAGTAGTAGCAGCTAACATTTATGTGTGCTTTCTCTGTGATAAGCACTATTTAATACAGTTCTTTTGAACTTCACACACAAGATTTCATTGAATCCTCACAATAACCTCATGATTTTACAGATGAAGAAACAGAAATTTAGTAATTTATTCAAGGTTATGCAGTTAGTAAGATGAAAATGAACCCAGGCAGTCAGCTCTAGAGACCCCACCCTTATCCACATCACGTCCATCTTCAAAGTACAAAAATGCGTCCCCACCAGCAGCAAAGCAGGCAGAGACCAGAGTGGCAGATTCCAACTCCTCTGAAAGAACTGTGAGTCTCAGCGAGACCTTGTAATCACAAAACCACACGAAAATCGTTCTCAGTTCTGCAGAGAGAGAGAGGTCAGGGCAATCCGAGACACCACTGCCACCCATTACCACCCACTGGATCAGAGGCAGCTCCATTCAAAATCACACTTGCTAAAAAGTCGTCCAGGTGTTTTGATGCCTCATGGCTACTAACACTTAATGAACATGCCTGGGGATTTTTAAAATTGTCTTAAACTCTACTTGATTTACTTCCTATTTAATAATTCCCATAACTTTCTTGCATTTGAAAAGACAGAACTTCTCATATCCTCCACTTTTCCTTACCCAAGTGTCCTCCCCCTTCCCTATTTCTGCTCCCATGCTCCATTCCCCGACCCTCCAGCAACATGATTTATACTCATTTGTTCAGATTACATGCAAACAAGAAAGTTCAACACATTTACCCCAATTTAGAAATGGAAATACCTGATAAAAGAGAGCTAAAAGAACACAGAGAAAGTGAAGACCTAAAACAACACATTTGCAAGTCATCCCAAGTGTGTCCTCAAAAAGGGAACCCAGCATCGCCACCCACTAGTGAGTTATGTGATCTCGAGCCAACAGCAGACTCTCCTAACACCATCCTGGGCTCATTCCCTCATCTACAGGACACAGGATTTACTGATATAGAAGTGCTACGTGGCTCAAAGGAGAGGCACAGGAAAACATTATTATGTAAGTTAAATGTTTTATTTCTTTTTAATCTTGTCTGAACAATTTAGGGAGAAGGTGGACTGCTAAAACATGTTGTAGGGATCAGGGCAGGAGATAGTTTAAGTTTTTCATTCTAGTAACTTGTCCACATAATCCAGATACACTTCTTGTTATTAAATTACATGTCTCATATTAGAGTAAACAAAGCTGAAAATCTTATTAGATAAAACAAGGGAGTTAAGATTACAACGGGAAACAACACTGCTCCATTTCCCTGCTTGTGTTTAAACATAATTTCAATAAACTTGTGTCCAACTTCCAGCTATTCCCAAAAGCCTGGACCCCAATTAATGTGTTCAGTAGTCATCAGTTTATGGCCTTTTTTTTTTTTTTTTAAATCAGCAGCATGATGAGCAAAATGTTTTAAAGAGCTTTCGTGACCTAGTCTCTGCTTTCATAGAATTTTAAGTATCCAAAACAAAGTCACCAAACATAAGAAGTTCTGAATATAAAAGATTATGAGATTTGTTATAGACTACTCAGCTCTAGAGACTTGTTAAATGTAACAGAAACACCTGAAAGCATAGAACTCTGACATGTGAATCTGAGTTTACTCAAGAAATGAGGGCAAATTTGATTTCAACAAAATTAAAAACTTGTATGTTTCAAAGCATAAAGGAAACCATCCAGAAAGAAAAAAGATAACCTAAAGAATGGAAGAAAATATCCGCAAATCATATACCCGATAAGGAACTTATATTCAGAATAAAGACAGAACTCTTACAACTCAATAATAAAAAAAAAATTTTTTAAAATAATTTTTTAAGCGGTCAAAGGATTTGAATAGACATTTCTCCAAAGGAGATATGTAAGTGGCCGATAAGCACATGGAAAATGCTCAACATGTGGTTAATGAACCACAATGAGATGTCACTTCATACCCACTGGGATGGCTATAATCAAAACGACATACAAGGCCGGCCTGTGGCTCACTCGGTAGAGTGCGGTGCTGATAACACCAAGGCCACGGGTTCAGATCCTATATAGGGATGGCCGGTTTGCTCACTGGCTGAGCGTGGTGCTGACAACACCAAGCCAAGGGTTGAGATCCCCCTACCGGTCATCTTAAAAAAAAAAAAAAAAAGACATACAGTAATAAGTGTTGCTGAGGATGTGGAGAAATTGGAACCCTTCTACACTGTGGGTGGGAACATAGAATAGTGCCACCGCCCTGGAAAAGTTTGGCAGTTCCTCAAAATATTAAACTTAGAGTTACCTTATGACCATATGAACAATTCGCTCCTTGGAATATGCCCAAGATAAATAAAAACATACATCTACACAATGAATGTTCACAGCAACATTTACTCCAGATAGTCAAAAAGTGGAAAGAACCTAAATGCCTATCAACTGCTGAATGGATAAAGAAAACGTAGTATATCCAATAGAATGTAATATTATTCAGCCATAAAATGGAATGAAGTTCCTGTCACATGCTACAACATGGATGAACCTTGAAAACTTTATGTTAAGCGAAAGAAGCCAATCATAAAAGGACAAATACTGTATGATTCCATTTGTATGAAATGTGCAGAACAGCAAATCTATAGAGACAGGAAGTAGATGAGCAGTTGCCTAGGGCTGGGGGAGGGGGCTGGAGAGAGGTGCAGATTGACACAGGGTTCCTTTTTGGGATGATAAAACTTCTAAAATTGATTGCGGCGATGGCTGCATGACTCTACCAGAAATCACTGAATTACACACTTTAAATGGATGAACTATACAGTTTGTGAATTATATAATAGAGCTGTTTTTAAAAAAAAAACCTGAGGGCAGTAACCATGCATTATGTGTCACTGTATGCTCCTAAGTAACACAGGGCCTGGCTTACAGTAGGTACTTAATAAATGTTAGTAAAATATAGAGAATAGAGGTGTTGAGTCTTTTCGCCAGACTTCCTTAGAGGAATTCTTCACTGAATTCAGTGATTTCTGCAAGGCAGTCCCAACCTAGAGGAGACAGAGCCCTACCGTAGCACTTTCCCTCAGCCCAGCACACCCCCTTAACACTAGGCTGATCTTCTCTAACATCTCTTCTTAACCTGAATGCTATGAGGCTGTGCTGGTGGACATTTAAAAATCCAAAAAAACAAACAAAAAACCCCCAAATGTTACTGAAAGTGCATAATATGAGCCCTTGAGGAACAGGAGGTAAATATGGGAGGTGTTCCCATTCCAGCAGTCTGGTTAGAGGCAGAATTAACATTTGTGAAAAAATCAGACACTTCAGGGCAGTAGATGATGGAGATGAATCAGGAAATAAAGACAGTAAGGACCTTTGGTCAAAGGTGGATACTCTTCTGGATCTCCCAAGTAAGTTACTGCAAACTACTGTTCCGCCTTGCCCATACGGCCTTCGCCACCTTGCAATCAGAATTAATGGCTTCCTCACTAGCATTCTGTTCAAATCCAACTTCTATTAAAGTTGACTGTATGCTTGTCTGGCTCCCCCACCATGTAATACATTCCAAGTAACCAGGACAGTGGCAACAAGTTACAGCTCCTTGAAAACCACTGGCTAAGTCCTGCACACAGCGAGAGGATAATTCACATTTGTTCAATTTAGCTACTTACTTCACAAAAACATTACTTGAACACCTCTTTCCTAAAGCCTTTAAGTGTCTGTGGCAACTGAGTGGCCAACCTGCCTGAAGGCAGAATCCTTAGATTGTTAACATGACCTTCACTTGACCTACAAGCAGCCATCTGCTCCGGCCCACCCCTTCCCTCACATTATTCTATGCAGTCACATGACCTGCCTGTCTGTCCCTCCAGCCCAGACGCCTCCTAGCCGCCTGTGGCTCACCCAGACACGGCTCCACTCACCAGTCACCTCAGCTACCCGCTTCCCCCAGAGGGCTCCCCGACTGGCCGCCAGCCACCCAGCTCAGATGAAGAACCTTGTCACACACTCTCACAGGGTCCTGTGCCGGTCCTCCCTCAGTGCCCTTCACACGCACAGGTGTCTCTCTGATTACCCCTTTATCAATCTCCCGCAAAGACGCTGTGAGCTTCGGGAGGGCAGTGTTTGTTTAACTCATGAGGGTGGTGTGCTGGCAAGTGCTTAACAACCTGTGCAACCTGGACTCCAAAAACATGTGCGTGTATTTATATGTCCATACATTTATTATCAATTTTACTGATATAAAATATGTGTAGCAAATAATACTAGTAAAATATAAATACAGTAATAAATATATGCCTAATATACTGTATAATATAAAGCATATGGTAATAAAATACTCTCCACTGTAAATTCCATATAGTCAATTGATTCTCACAGAACACTTTCATAGATTTCTTTTTTGTTTTTTTGGCCTAATTCTTGTATCTGTGGCCAACCTGTGGACGCAATTCACAAATGAATGATGCTGGCTGATACGTTCATTTACCGAAAGTGGTAAAAAATGCAAAACAAGGAAGATACAGATCAAACACATGAGCAATTTCTTTGCTGAACTGGACACTACTGTTCAAATATTGGAAGAATATTTAGTCAATTTTCTGTGCTACCCACAATGTGATGCCCGCACACACAGAACACTTCAAGTCTGAGCTGCAATGCTAACATTCTATCACTTGCTCACACAATGAAGAGAACAGCCCTGATCTGTAGTGTTTGCTGGCTTCCGTGGTGTAAACACTCCCACCACGGCTAATGTCGAGCCACAACTTGATATCTCCTAACACAGGCAGCTGGAGAGAGATGTGCCACAGTATAGTACTATACGGTATTTCCACCACACAGACACAAAAGATGAAAGAGCACAGGTAATGCTAAAGTGAGGATGTGATGAGGCTGAGTATTATTACCCTCATCTTTAATATAATTTAACTGTAATAATGTCTGTATTAAATAACCAACTCACAAAGTTCCTTGAAAGTTTAATGACAGGGTAACAAGCTGGCTACAGCAGGCCAGGTTCACTACTACCTTCCCAGTGTTTAGTACACAAAAGGTGCTTAATGCGTATTTGTGGGAACAAAGTACAATCCAGTCAGTTACTTCACTCCTAAAAGCCTACTGCTCCAGAGGGAATCAATACTTTCCTACGGCTGGGAATTTTGAAAGCTAGGAAGAATAGTACAATCTTCTATATCTTTTTTTAAAGGGGGAAAACGTCTTTTTAATAGTTAGCATAAGGGCCGGCCCGTGGCTCACTCGGGAGAGTGCGGTGCTGATGGCACCAAGGCCCCGGGTTCGGATCCCACGTAGGGATGGCCGGTTCGCTCACTGGCTGAGCGTGGTGCTGACAACACCAGATCAAGGGTTAAGATCCCCTTACCGGTCATCTTTAAAAAAAAAAAAAAAAAATAGTTAGCATAAGTTCAAATATAAATTTACCTTCTTCAGTAAATTCTCCCTGAGTTATTTCTTCCACAAAAACACTCAGGCAGCCGGGGGGTGAATTTTAAATCCTTCCACGGTCTGATTTAGTTTAGCATCCTAGGTGGCATTATTCACAGGGTGTTCTTTAAAGCTTCTGAGTTCTGGCGCCCAGATCTGAAAAGAACAGAGCCACCAACAAGTACCTCCAGGCCCCAGAGGGCACTGAGCTGGCAATGAGAACGTCTGGGAGCTCACCTGCTCCCTGAGTCTCTTCTAGCTCAGCTTGGATCCTCTTTTTTTCATTCTGTTTCTCTCTACATTGCTATTGCTGCCCTCCCTTTAATCTTCTTTCCCTGGTCTTCGCATGTTTTCCAGTTTTGCTATAGATCCTTCCTGTATCCCCCCAGCTGGTTTTGGCCCCTGGCTCCCCTCCACCCACCCCACTCCTTCACAACTGAGGTTTTTAATACTGCCTGCTGTTGTCCTTAATGACTGCTAAGTCCACATCAGACTATCTACATGATCATCTCTACCTTTGACCTTCATAACATAACCTAAAGCACTGCCTCAACTACCCACAACTACAGCGTCCTTTAGATTCACACTACCACAATGCTAAGCCTTTGACAGATACAAGTATGTCACGTCTGCTGCTGAAGGATTCAGGGAGCGACGCTTATCCACAGCAACCAGGATTTGGTGGGACTTTATCTTCCGCAGACTACAATATTAATAAAAGGGGGGAGGTAGTGTTTCACTGTCCCAAGCACAGAACTAAAGCTGAAATTGGCTTTTTCAGATTATACACGCTGCTCTCCTCCCCAGAAGGCAGCGCTGCTTCTAGCAGCACATGAGCCCTCCTTCCCTGTCCTCTCCCTCAGCCTATCCCAAGCAGCACCTGCCCAGGACCCCACTACATGTCCTCTCCCACTTCTGGGCACTACCTTGTCACCCTACTCTCCCACAGAATTCATTCCGCACGCCGCCGCGGCCCTCCGGCCTCTGGCCTATCTCCCCCAGCACCTCCCTATTTAAGAACCTTACACCAAGGCTCCCTATCAAAAGCTCGGAGATGATTCCTGTACCTAGGAAATAAACACTGAAGTACTTAGGAGTCAAGGGGTACAGTGTCTCTAGCTTACTCACAAATGGTTCTGGAAAAAGTTTCCAAGAGAAGAAGAAAATGTGAAAAAGCACACAGGGCAAACGCCAACCGTCCGTGACTCTGAGTGGAGCGTGCAAAGAGCTCTTTGCGGTGTCTCACTGTTTTCTGACAGTCCACCAATAAGTTACAAAAAAATCCAAACCCTCAAAGTACAGCAGTACACTGCTGCTTCTCTTTAACCACTTCAGCCGAGCTGGCCTGTGACAGTCACACCTCCACGTAGCATCTTGTTTTTGTCCCTCTGTCTACAGACTCAGGACATACCCCCCTCCCTGCCAGCCCACTTCCTTCATGCCCCGACAGCCAGTTCCCAACTCACTTCTTCCAGGGGTGCTGAGGAAGGAAAAGAAACATGAACTGACCATCTGCCACCAGCCAGGCCAATACTGTGCTCAGCACTTACATGCTATTTCACCTAATTCTGCCAACAACTCTATCAGGAGAGTGTTTGCCCAAGAGTGGAGAGACTGAGACACTGGCTTGAGATTAGACAACCACTGAGTGCAGTGGTGGATGGGAACCCAGGCTGGCGGGGCCTAGCCGTCCACACGCTGACCCAGCCCACTGCTCCCAGATGCCTTTCCAGACCACTCCCCCAAGCCTACTTGCCCACTCAGGTTATACACTGCCTGCTTCCCGCCAGGCCCTTTTCTAAATGCTGCAGGTTTGTTAAAGAACAAAACGGAGCTTTCTGACCTCAGGAAGATTTCATTTTAGTGGGAGAGATAGACAATGAAGGCTGTATTTATCAAACACTTGTACAGTGCTTACTCCACATCAGGTTTTATGCTAAGCATTTTATAAATATTAATTTATTTAATCCTCATAAAAACTCTATGAATTAGGTATTATTCTTACAAATGAGGAAACCAAGGCCAAAGGGGTTAAAGAACATACCTAAGGTCACAGAAGTAATAAGCAGCGAAGCTGAGACTTAAACCCAGGCAGTCCGGCTCCAGAGCCCAGGCTATGTGCCTCTCAATAAGCATCAGTAAATTACATGGCATGCTAGAGGGTGGTAAGTGCTCTGGAAAAATGTAAAAAGTAAAGCAGGGTAAAGAGAATCCAGAGTACTGGGGGAAGGGGACGTGTTGAAATTTTAGACTGGGCAGCATGAGAGTTCACGGAGAAGGGGACATCTTAGCAAAGACACGCAGCGGCTGAGGAAGTCAACCTCACAGTATCTTAGGAAAGAATGCTTCAGGGAGTGGGGAGAGTCTATGCAAAGGCCCTGGAGAGCTCTGCCGGGACTGCTGGAGGAGCAGACAGAAAAACTCAGGCAGAGGAAGCAAGGGGTCAGTAACCGCTGTCTTTTGTGCAGCAGAATGTTCATGCACGGTCTGCAACTATTCTCTGTATCTTCCTGATGTTCGAAAGCCTTTCTTTGTTTATCTTGATTTCCAAAGTGAACTGTGAACTCTGAGAACACAGCCTGTGACTTCTACTCCCTTTCCATGTCCCTGGTACTTTTAAGTTGATGTTTGCTGAATCTATCTGCCTTGCCTTGTGAATTCCATGAACTGCAAGGTCCAAGAGGACGGGGCAGGCCCTGTCAGGGTAGCTTTTGACATCTCTGCTCACTAGTCTCCTACACTAGTGAGCAGTAACTTCTATCTGTGTTAAGGAAACATCATTATGTATGCGGTACTTGTATTTTGTTTCAAAGCACATCTGCCCAATTTTATACTCAGATTTTTATCCCCAGTATACCCTTTAAAATGGGCTGACAGCCAATATCTCTCTACTTGACAAATGGCAAAACTGTGATGCAGATCCATTAAGTGACTCGCCTGAGCTCACTGAGTAGCAAGTGAATCAAGGTTTTCTCCTCTAGACTGGGAGATCAGGAAATGCAGAGGCTATGCACATGTTTCTCCTCCTTCACAACCACACACCCTCTCCCCTGCCTAGCACAGGGCCTTACACATTGAGGACTCTGGATTCTTGGATTTCCAATGTCCTGAATCACAAGAATGGGCTCCTAAAAGGTCAGTAATGACTGAACACCATGAAGGGTCCCCATCACATCTACCAGGCTTAAGGCAAAGACCACGCATTTAGTTAAGTCACAGATTTCAAATATACACGGGGAGTCACCCACTCCCCAAAGAGAGAGCATTCCCTTCAATCCTTTCTCAACACATGCAGAATGTCCAGATTCATTTCCCAAATTCCCACTGAACTAATAAGCAAGTTAATCACAAGGAATAAAGGAATATGCATTAGACACTTCCCCATTTCCGGTTTTAGTCTTTTAAAGCAGCAAAAAGAAAATCCCTTTTCACCCTAAGTCAGAAACAGTAGGCTACCTTTTCCTCCCATTTTATTTCCAAAATAAATTACTCCAATATAATTCCATTCTATTTTCCAGATCAAATCTGGAAAAAAAAAATCCATCCTAGAAGAATCATTTTCCATAAGCTGAGATGCAATTGAGGAAGGAAAGCTGAAACAGAGAACACATCTGTGACTATAACTGAGATCTTGGGTGTTGTGGCTACTGTTCCGTTTCAGAGATTAACTTTCTCATGCAGGTGACAGGGAATGCAGTAGCTATGCGAAGTAAAACACAGTCCCTATCCTCTGGCAGTTCAGAAGTTCACGATAACAAGATCCTTTAGCCCTGGGACTGTTCTCCTTTTAGGCAACTGCTGGTCCTGCTCACCTCGCCCAGCAGCCCCAGGATGGGTGCTGGAGAATTGCTGCCAGGAGTGTGGGTCCCAGAGACAACCAGATACCTACATACCTGGATGTAACATGTTACATCATTATTTACACAAGGCAGGTAATTTATGAGTAATTGCTATGGAGGAGTACTAGCTTCAAAAACAATTAGATGATAGTATTGTACCAATGTTAAGTTTCCTGATGTTGGTCACTGTAATATGGTTGTGGAAGCGGATATCCTTATGCTTGATAAAACCACACTGAAGTATTTAGGGTAAAGAGGCATAATGTCTTTAACTTTCAAATGTGTCAGAAAAAACGCACACATACGTACATACACACGTGCGCGCACACACACGCACACAGAGGAGAATGATAAAGCAAATGGGGTGAAATGTAAACAATAAAATCTAATTAATACATCTAGGTAACAAGTATGGGGGGCAGGGGCTCCTGGCACTGTTCTTGCAACTTCTCTGCAAATCTGAAATTATATCAAAATAAAGGTACCCAGAAAATGAACTTTACCTGTGCCCTGATAAACAGGTGGGCATGCTACCCCAGAACAGCAGAAGCCACCTCCCACCCAACATACCCAGAGGCCAAGTAGACTGAAGCAGTGACACTCTCAGGGAGACAACTGGGACAACGAATGCTGATGGGAGTCTGGGAGCATCTGCTCTGAGTTTTTCTCCAGAATCAGGTCCTATTCCAGACATGTGGAAAACAAGGCCAGCTTTACCAGAAGGGGGCTGGGAAGGCCCCTAAGCTGAAACTTCGGCATTACCTGGGGCTCTTCCCTCATCTACCTCCTCTATCTCATCAGTATCCTCTTTCCAAAATGTCTCTGGCATCAGTCCCTTCCTCTCTACTTACACTGCCAACATCCTGTTCCAATTCCTTGTCACGTCGCATCTGAATTACTACCATTCATGCAGGGGTGGGCAAACCACCACCCCTGGGCCAAATCCAACCTGCAAGCAAAGAATGGTTTTCACATTCTTAAATGGCTGGGGGGTGGGGGAGGGGGATTGAAAAAACTATTTCATGACACAAAAATTATATTTCTGGGGCCATATATAAAAGCTTTATTGGAACAGCCATCTATTTTCATATTATCTGTGGCTGCTTTCATACTACAACAGCAGAGCTGAGTAGCTGCATCAGCTCATGGAACCTAAAACGTTTACTTTCTGGCTCTCCACAGATAAAAGTTTGTTCACTCCTCCACAGCTGATCTTGCCTGATTCTCATCTCTCCCAGCTCCACCAGATTAAGTGACCTAGAATACTGCTTCCATGCTGTTGCTTTGTGTTCAAACACATGTGATGGACTCCCGATTGCCTATAAACTCCATGCTGTACCTTGGCATCCATCAGATCATGTGAATAAACTTACTTTTAAAAAGAAAAGCCCACATGACCATGCTTTTGTCTGTGCTATACTCTGCCTTTCAGAAAATGCTCCTTGTTTTCGACCACTAAGCTTACCACTACATGACTCTGGGAACATTTCCTGGTTCCTCTTCTCTGCCCCGCAGCACCCTATACTTACCCTCATCACAGCTCCGACCACACTGCGCTGAAGTCATCTATTTGTGTGTCTGCCTCCCCAGCGACAGGAAGATTCCAGAGGATAAAGGAATACACCTTACTCATCTCCCAAGACCCAGACAGAACCTGGCACAGTGATTCATAAACACTGAACTCATCTCCGACCCAGCCAGGCTGCGTTCTCACTGCCCTGTACTCATCAGTCTCGCTGGCAGCCTGAATCCTTTACTGACACCAGCACCCCCCCCCATCTCACCTGGACAATCCTACCCACGATCCGGGACACAGTTCAAACTTCAACTCCTACACAGGGCCACAGGAGTCAGTGTAGACTAGGGTTCAAACCCCAAGCTCCTCACATGCTGGATGCCTCTGGACAAGATACCTCTGTCTCTGGGTCCCCATCTGGAAAGCAGGGATGACAGGCATCGCCTAACCAGCAGGACTGGCAGGCATAGGAGCATCTACCAGTGCCTGCATACAACAGACTCTCAAAAGGTAGCAGTTACTGTCCCTGTTTCCCCCAAACACCAAAGTCACGCTGGGCACACTGTTTCAGTATTTCATCACTTTTCTTCCACTAACTGTTGTGTATCTTCTGAAGCAGGTACGTTCATCATGAGCAGGAAAGGTTATATACTTCTATGAACCTGCCCCCTGCCCTAATAGCCAGAACAGTGTAATATGTGGAGAAGGGGACCAATAGATAAAAAGTAGCAACTTGTTTCAGGAAGTCTAAAGAATTGCTAATAAGAAAAACAAGGCACAGTACCAGAGGATGAGGCAGAAAGTAATGCGACAGAAAACAGGAGCTAGGGGTGGGGAGCATTTGAGGATACCTGTGTACGTAAGGAAGTACACTGGTAAGAAAGGCAGTTAGGAGGAGTAGATGGGCTGGCTGGTTACTCAACTGGTTAGAGCACAGGCTTAAAACACCAAGGTCACAGGTTCAGACCCCTTTACAGGCCAGCTACAGCCCCCCCCCCCCCAAAAAAGGAGTGGCGTAGAGGAGTCAGCCTCGGACGTCACTGGCTGAGGAAAGAGGGGTCCATGAGACAGGAGAGATCTCCCTTTTGAGCCAGTTACCTACAAAATTACTACAAAGCAGCCCACTTTCAACTCCTTGTACAGCCAGGATCCATACGTGCACCCCTGGAGCTTGCCCCCGATGAGAGGAAACGCAGGACCTCAGTATGCCATCCTCAGCTTCAACAGCACTGGCCAAGGAGGATGTGAATTAACACTCTGGGTACTCACAGCATGCTCACTATGTGCCCGGCAGAATTCTAAATGCTTACAACTGTATAAGGGAAGTAGGATTGTTATGCCAATCACTGCACAGATGAGGAAACTGAGTCCCAGGGAGGTTAAGAACATACCCAAGGTCACACACTCTAGTAACAGTGTAGTACAGTACAGTCTGGTTCCAGACTGTATGCTCTTAACCACTACACATTCTGGTTTTCTTGATCTGATTTAACTGCACCATTTACCAGCTGAGAGATCTCAGGCAAGTCATCTTAACCTCACTGAGCGTCATGCTTCCCAACCTAAGTGGGCATCATATACTTAACCTCATAAGAATGTTGTAAGGATTAAAGGAAACCATATCATAGAGTGTATTTATAAAGCAGACTCCTGATAAATTAGTTCCCGTCCCACCTTTTCCATATCCCAATATAAGAAAGGTTTTTAGCCAAATCCTTTGCCCTCCTTTACTATCAGGGAACCACTCTGGGTTTTCCTGCCTATTGCCCATGCTTGCAAAAACAGCCTGGAGACAAGCATGAAGGAAGGCAACTGCACACGGAGCTGGGTGAGATGGCGTAGACGGAGCTGGTCCAGAAGACACCCAGTGTGCACACATGTGCTGTATAAGCAAAGCTCGGATCAGCAGGCCCTGCCAGGACTCACCCTGACTGACAGCCCAGGACAGCACCTGCTTCTGTCTGCCACACCTATAAGCCCAGATGACAGGCCTGCAGGCTGCCAAGGCAGAGTCCAATAGCATCTGTGCCTCTGAGGCTGCATGTGCTGTGTGAGAGAAAGAGAAAAACAGGTAAAAGTGACAGTCATTCCCATCACTGGTGGGAGATCAGACTGCCTGAAAAGGTTGTATGTAGAAAAGTAAAATTTTAAGTTCCTAGAGAATGAATTCTGCTGCAAAATTCCTTTACTGTGAAGAATTCAATTTAAAGCCAAGAGGTAGGGCCGGCCCGGTGGCGCACTGGATAAGTGCGCCGCTTGGGAAGCGCGGCGGCGCTCCCGCCCGAGGGTTCGGATCCCACATGCAGACCGGTTCCCGCTCACTGGCTGAGCGAGGCGCGGGAGCAGCACCGAGGGTTGCAATACCGTTGCCGGTCCCCGGTCCGGTGGGGGGGCAACACTGAGGGTTGCGATCCGTTGCCGGACACGGAAAAA
>NW_007726184.1:248471-254764 GCF_000696425.1 Galeopterus variegatus | reverse complement strand
AAAATTCCTTTACGGTGAAGAATTCATTTTAACGCCAGGGGGTAGGGCCGGCCCGGTGGCGCACTGGATAAGTGCGCCGCTTGGGAAGCGCGGCGGCGCTCCCGCCCGAGGGTTCGGATCCCACATACAGACCGGTTCCCGCTCACTGGCTGAGCGAGGCGCGGGAGCAGCGCCGCGGGTTGCGATCCCGTTGCCAGTCCCCGGCCCGGTGCGGGGGCAGCACTGAGGGTTGCAATCCGTTGCCGGACACGGAAAAAGACAAAAGATAAAGCCAAGAGGTAGATACACACTATTTTACTTTGGAGGTAAATCCACATTTCCATACATCAAGTTTGCTTAAAGTAAGGGATACCATTAAGCTGGGATTACTGGCCATGGACAGAGAACTTTTCACTAGCAGCATGTGAAAACATCCTAATGTTGCTAACGAACTGGGTCAACTCAGCTAATAGAGAGGGGAGCAGAGGTCAGAAGATGTTTAACTCATTTCCAGGAGATGTAAGAAATTTCTACTTGAATGGACCTGATCAAACTGATAAAAGGTCTTAGAAAATAAAAGATTAAAACACAAGCAAAACTGTGTATCACCAAGCATATCCAGCAGTGAGAAGTCCTATTAGGCCTTTTTCCGCGATACATCAGCTTCCAAATATAGCACATGACAAATACTTAAGAAGATGGAAGAACTGAAGAGGAGACATGATAGGCACAGTGTTGTCGTTCTAGAGTTAGAAAGGAGCCCTCAAGGTTAATATGGTCGATCTAAGCCCAAAGCATCAATGAGGCACCTCCGTGCCCATATTGCTCCCACCTCTGTTAGAACACCTGGGAAAGGGCATAGCCCAGTAGCACACTCCTCTAGTAAGGGCTGTCCATCCACTGGAGCACCTCTGGACAAGGACAAGCCCAACAAGCTCAGAAGATCCACAGTAATGACTGGCTTCAGGGCTGCCTGTGGGAAGAGGAGGTGGTCCCAGCCCTTGCCACAACCAAGGTGCAGGGCTAGTCTTCAGGGAGGGGCTGTAAAACAGACATCCCAGAACCAACAGCCATAGGGGGTTAAGTAAATTCTCAGAAAATTCTCAATCTTATGTGCAAGAGATAAACAAAATCAAATCAAGAAGGAATAGTTTGCTAATTAGTATATTTGCTTATCACTCTCTGTTCAGGGCTCCTGGACAGTTAAGTCACTTATCACAACATAATGTATTTGTGTCTGCCTCCCCTGGAAATATGGGGACCTCTTGCAGGTAGATGCCATCTTATTATCTGGCACTTGTCTTATATATACTAGGTGCTCAATAACCTTATGCCAAAAGAAAGTCTGAGTGTGTAACTTCCTAAAGTGCTTAGATTCCAAATCCCCT
This sequence comes from Galeopterus variegatus, assembly GCF_000696425.1. Taxonomy (NCBI): domain Eukaryota; kingdom Metazoa; phylum Chordata; class Mammalia; order Dermoptera; family Cynocephalidae; genus Galeopterus; species Galeopterus variegatus. Next base: position 253,397 of record NW_007726184.1, on the reverse strand, counting down.
TTGTTGCCGGGCTCCCTAAGAGTGGCTGAGGCCCAGGGCTTCTTTGTGCCCCACCCTCCCCACGAGGGCTGGGTACAGTGTTCAGTAAATCCTGAGGGCTGATTCAAGTTGCCACTTCAGAAATTTCCCCTACCTCATACTGTCTTTTTCGTACCCCATTCCTCTTACTTTCTCTCCCTCAATATTTCATCTTATGGTAAGGTAACGAAATGCACAGGATTCGAGTCATGCAGCCTATGCAACTTACTGAGTTTATGGACCTTCACCTCTCTGGAGCAGCCTCCCTATTGTTAAATGGGGTGACAGTACAATACCTGCCTGCAGACTGGAAACGATGTGTGCATGCAAAGCCCTGGCACAGCATCTGGCCCTCAGTAACACTAAGAAAGTGATAACTATTATTGGCTATTCTTACATAATTGTCCACAGGAAACACTATCTAAAGGTAATTAAAATACCAATGGCAGAAAGTTAGGTTTTTTCCATGTCTCTGCAAGGCTAGTTTTGAGAAAAGCCCATCTGTTTTGGGAACAAACTGACACAAGTCCGTGCCACCAGCTAAAATACTTCCTTTTTCCTTTTTCACAGGGAAATAAATGACTGACTAATCATGGCCAAACTGGGTAGAAGGTTCTATTCCAAAAGTTCATGTGCCAATTATACACAATGGCTAGGATCCCTAGACTAGCTCATTTTTCTAAAAGGGTCATCCATAAAGTAGCTGAGCTGGGGCAATGACAGATTTGCTCAAGTTCCAGGTCTTGCAAATCAGAAACCCACGCCAGGCAAAAAGCTAGAGGAGCAAGGGAAAGGGTTTCCTTGCTTTTTCTGGGAGTAGTGTTGTACCCAACACTCCTTCTGGATTCCATGGCACAGCCCCAGGTCCCTGAAAACCTTTACACTGGACTAAGTGCCTCTTTTGGGAAGTCCACCTGGGCCTCCTCCAAGTGCTTTAGAATTACCTCCTCTGACTCTATCCTCTGAGGAATGGAATACGCCAAGACTATTTAAAGGATTCCGTTAGCCTCAATGCATCTCTCCTGGAGCATTTCAGATAGATAATTCAAGAGCGAAGAGGGGAAAATGTGAAGTGGGGTCTGAAGAGTGGAAAGGGCGAGATCCAGATGGAGATAACCCTCACAGGGGTGTGCCCCGGTCAGCTGCCCTGACCTGGTAGCCAAGAGCACGTGTCTGGAACCACATGCCCGAGTCTGCATCCAGACTCTACCACTTTCTTCAGCTCACTGTGCCTCAGCTGCCCCACGTGCGGACAGGGCTTTTAACAGCACCTCCTCTCTCAGGCTGCTGTGAGGATTCAATGAGGTAAGACAAGTGAAGACTCACAACGGGGCCTGGCGCATGGCCAGTGGTCTCTCAGCCTCTGCTGCTACTATCACTACCACCCTCATGAGTATTGGGGAATTGCTTTCCCCACTTCTCCTCCTCTCCCATTCACAAAGCCTCAATCACAACAGGGCAGCTTTGTGATGGAAGCGGGGGTAGGGTGGAGAGGCAAGGAGGAATATTAGTTGGGATCTTTGTAAGTCAACTTTTTTTTTTTTTTTTTTTAAAAGATGACCCGTAAGGGGATCTTAACCCTTGACTTGGTGTTGTCAGCACCACGCTCAGCCAGTGAGCGAACCGGCCATCCCTATGTGGGATCCGAACCCGGGGCCTTGGTGTTATCAGCACCGCACTCTCCCGAGTGAGCCACAGGCCGGCCCAGTAAGTCAACTTTTTGTAGGCTGGGGACAGTCTGTGCTAAAGGTTTGCTGCCATAACTCAGGGGCCACCGATGCTAGAAGTAAGCACACCTGTTCTCCTCTACGGATCCCTCCGTTCTCCTCTCTTCCCAAGCTTCCAATGCTGACATGGAAGAGGGCTCCTGGGACTCAAGCCTCCTCTATACTTAAATAGGCAACAGAAAAGAGGCAGGGGCAGGAGAGAGGACAAGGTTGGGACCATCCAAAGTTTCCCTTTGCCTTTAAGTATTTATTTTAAAACAATAAGGAAAAATCACTAAAAGCTACTAGTTAACCCTGAGGCTGTGTTGTCCTCCTCCTCACAGGGTTAGCCAGACTGAATCCTTTGCTGCATATACAATTAAATAGACATGTGCAGACCTCCCAAATTCTGAAAGACTCCTCTGCTGGATTTCACTGGCACATAACCCATGTTCAGCCTGTGACAGATGCTGAGCTATGCACTGGAGAGGGACGCAGAGCTTGACAGAACACAGAAAAGGCTCAGCTGTTCTCATCACAGAACTTACTGCTTAGCAGAAGCTCCTGCTCTCCCTCTTCCACCTCTCACTGAGGAACAAGCCAACAGTCCTACTTCTCCCTTCTTTAATGTGATCACCACTGTTTTTCTCAAGCTGTGGCAACTTCTCTCCTCTGTGAAACTCCAACTTGCTGATGACAAAAAAAAAAAATCAATGAACTGCAGGGTTAGGGGAATAGTTTCCCTGTCCTCCCTCCCAGCTTCTTGGGAACAGTGGCTTTAAACCAAAAAATGGCTAAAGCCTACCCCCAGGAAATCAGCGAGTGAGTCCAAAAGGGCAGGGATATTGTGTTGTCCACTGGAGTACCCCAAGCACCTGAGTGTCTGACACCCCCCACCACCATCCCCCAATTCCACATGATGATAGTCAAATTCTGAAAAGTGGAACCCAAAGGTGACAGAGGGAGTGGCTGGAGGGAAGGGGAAGTCCACAAAGAGTTTAGGTAAATTTCCAGACAATATCCCACCCTTGCCACAATGTACTACATTACTTGTGGAAGCTTAATAACCAAAACCGAATCAGATTTTCAAATTTACCATCTAAAGTAGAAACTGAGAGCTGTATTTACTGCACAGATTTTTTTTTAAAAAGTGCCATGCCTCCAATTTTATAATTTCAACCACAGCTTAAGTAAAAAAGCCTAGGCACTAAAGATAGCCTCTGGATTAGAATACCATGAATTTCTTCTATCCATAAACCACCTCGATTCTCTCTGTCCCTAATCTCCCCATCTGGTCCCATTAAATACTTCACACTCTCCAAATATAGATGTTTTTTCAGCTCTGATTATTTTTTCTAAAGTAATGACCCACCTGGCTAGAGGAATGCTCTAGCAAAGGAAAAGGCCAGGATGTGAAAACTGTACTGCAACAAAAAATAAGCCTCAGTCCAACCACAGCCCGCCAGACTCAGGGAGGGCAGCAGCCGCAGGTGCTGCAGACACTGAGGTCTGCACATCAGTCCCCATAAAGCACAGGAGTTAGAGCACATGCTTGAAAATCAGCAGCCCAGGTGTGAGCCCATCCCTGCTCTCAGTCAAGGCTTTGTCACTTACTATCACTCCCTTGACCTGGGATCTCATCAAACCCTGGTATGTCATCTGTAAAACCGGGAATAACAAGTCCTACCTTGTACAGTCGGCCCTCCATAGCCGTGGGCTCTGCATCCACGGATTCAACCAACCTCGGATCAAAAATATTCAGAAAAAAAATTGCATCTGTGCTGAACATGTACAGACTTCTTTTTCTTGTTATTATTCCTTAAACAATAGAGTATAACAACTATTTCCTTAGCATTTACATTGTATTAGGTATTGTAACTAATCTAGAGATGATTTAAAGTTTACAGAAGGATGTGCATAAGTTACATGCAAATACTACATCATTTTATATCAGAGACTTGAACATCTGTGGATTCTGGAGGTCCTGGCACCAATCCCCCACGGACACCAACCAAGGGACGACTGTATATTGCAGTGGGTAATAAACAAGGTCATGTACAAAAAGCACCTAGCACAAGTTTATGCAGATAAGCACTCAATAAATATTAACTATTCTTAGTTACCTAGTAATCAGAAAAGCACAATAGCATCTTTTAAGTCCTTCGGCTTCCAAAAAAAAAAAGGCGTGTGTGGTTTTTCCTCCAAAGGTATCAATGAAATGTAATATAAGAAAGAAAACCCGATTCAAGCCCCAGATCAGGGACCAACTCACTTGCAACTTAGAGCCGACCATGTCACCTCTATTTCTTTATCTATAAAATGGGAGTATATAGTGTACGCAACTTTGATGACCTCAAGTAAGAACCAATGAGATAACACGTGCTGAAAAAGCTTTCCCTTCTTCAAAGAAAAGACAGTAAATCCAGAGCATAATTACTATTAAAATGCTATGGCATTTTATCATGGGACAAATAAACCAATGATGGTTCTTACTTTTTCAAGAACCTATTCATGTGGAGTCTGCAACAAGGAGGAAAAGATAAACAGAGGCAGAGCCCATGAACTTTAAGTCTCTACTCATGTCTTCTAGCCAAGCCCAACTGTCTTGGGTCACTTCTTAGATGCCAGAACCAGGAGAAATTAGGTAATGCTTCTGGTTCCACTCAGACATGTCAAACCAACAACAACCCAAATCCTCACCTGCAAGACTACTCAACAGACCTAAGAAAAGGTCAATGCTGACCATTTACTCTCCTGTACTAAGTGTAAGGCCTCTACTAGGGCACACACCATCCTTTCTTTAAAAATGCAACACATGAGCCAGGAAGAAGAACTCAATTTTTCCTTGTTTGATTTTCACTTCTAGGACCAGCCATATCTCATTTTTAATCCACCATTAAAATGTTGGGAGAGATGGAGGTTAGACAGGAGGAGGGAGGGGGAGCTAAACTTCTTAATTTAAGAAGGGAGCATGCAATCAAAACTGTCCAATTTCATCATCCCCAGGTCTCCCAAACTCAAGGAGGAAAGGAAAACTTTACTTGTTTTTACTGAACATCTACTATGTGCCAAACACTGTGCTAAGTACTTTACATACATTATCTTTGCAGCCCATTTTCTCTCCCACACCTAGAAACACCACGAAATAACCACCACTAAATGGGGATCATCCCAGTTTGCCGGGGGGGGGGGGGGGGGGGGG
>NW_007726184.1:247265-248306 GCF_000696425.1 Galeopterus variegatus | reverse complement strand
GGGGGGGGGGGGGGGGGGCACAATCTGGTGGTCAAGTTTTAGAGATTTCAAATGTTAGTCTGGTAAACACAAAAAGGAGCCTTGACTGAGGAACTAAGTCCAAGTTCCGAAAAATTCTTTGCAAGAACACTCAAATCATGTCTCTCGTATAATTCTGAAATCAACTTGTGCTATTTAACGCACTATCAAAAAAGTTTAAAAACTTTTCACAACCTGGAGCACAAGAATAACTCACTGCAGAGATAAAACAATCTGGGCCAAATTTCTGACCGGAGTACAACTGACAATCAAATATGGAATTTATAATATCCTCTTAAAGGCCCTTTAGAGATGTACTCACAAGAGAAGGCAACCAGGACAACGAGCTGGCCTCTGTGTGGCCCTGCAACGAGAAGGTGAAGCTCTAGCAGCAGCGATTTGTAGCAAGATGTCTTTCTCACCATAAAACCTAACTCATTTTCACCCCTGGGGTACAAACCATCAACCTAAATGACTGTCTATGTAGAAAACTGTTAGATGGGACCAGACACACATCAGTGTCCCGATATTTAAGTGCCATTCTCTCCTCCACATCCCACTAAAAACTAAGAATAAGGATAATGAGCTTTAAAAAAAATACTGTGCACAATTCTCCTGTACGCCTCTGCATTAACCCATTTCACGTAAACCATAACTAATGTCCTCATTAAACACCAACATTAAAAAAAAACAATGCGGTTTGCGTTTTGGGAAATAGTTTCTCTGCATTTAGGCTCTGGTCCACGCCCCTTAACGGGATGAGGTAGAGAGGCTTGCCCGGGCCCCGGCCCCTTGCGGACAAGGGTTGTGAAAGAGCTGGACGCCGCCGAAACCTGCGCAGCCGAGGCTGCCACCGCGCCCGGCGAGCCCGGGTCCGCGCAGGCTGCCCGAGGGGACTTACACCGGAGCCTCCGCGGCGCCGTCGCCTGGCGAGGTAGTCGGGGCGGCGGCCCTCAGCTCGCCCCGTCCCCCACCTGGTCCGCACCTGGCTCCCCACCTGCGCCATTTGAGAACACCAAGATT
>NW_007726184.1:236195-247033 GCF_000696425.1 Galeopterus variegatus | reverse complement strand
GGCTCCAGCGCCGCCCGCCCGGGGCCCGGAAACCCCGAGCTCGGGGCGCGGGTGGGACGCGGCTCCCCAGGGCGGTGTGGCCCGGTCGAGGACCCGCAGCCCTGTCCTCACCTCCGCCTCATGCTGGTGTGTCCCCTCGGCGCCGGCGTGCCCGTGGCCGGCCGGGCGGCTCAGCCCCGCCAGGATCCGCAGACCGCAGCCCAGCTCGCAGCGGCGCCAACGCCGGTGGCTGGGCGGGCACATGGGAGGGCGGGGGCTGCGGCCCTCCAGGTCTGACCACAGAACCCCAGCTTTGAGGGCGACCGATCTCAGTGCCGTCTGGAACTGGTACGTGGTTCCGTCCTTAGGGACCCCGTTGTCACCTGTAGGCTCAGACTTCTCCAGAAGCTCACGGGTTATATGCAAAAGATAAAGGAGTGAGCCGTCGCCACTCCCTTCTTCCTCTCCACCCTCCCCTCACCGTCCATATGGTACGTTCCTACAGCCCGGCGGGAGGGAGAGAGGGAAGAGTTGATTGGTGGAATCTTGGAAGGGGGCGAGAAGTCGCACGAAATGGCCAATGGAGAACCACCGTGGGCATATCAAAGCCGGCCAGAAGGAGCCGAGAGGATGCATTTAAAGGGGACATGTTTGTTGCTCTCAGCCGCCACAGAACAAAACTAGAATTTTCTTCCCGATCCGATCCAGATGGGAAACAAAAAGATTAGGAGAACTTCAAATGTTGGAGAAGGGACCTAAAAGAAAATTTAGAGAGAATTGAACTAGATATATTTGTATGACCATGAGGAGATAACGCCAACTCTCAGCCTCAGTTTCTTCATCTGGTCCAATTAGGATATTGGACTACAGTTGATCTTTGATAGCCCTTCTCATATTTCATGATTCTGTCATCCTTTGCGTGGGATTAGCAATCTCTCTCTCTCTCTCTCTCTCTCTCTCTCTCTCTCGTCTTCAATTTGGGGCATGATCCACCATGTTGAAGAACTTAGGTTGAATGTGGGTAGGTAGACTTTCTGACACCGAATCCTTTACAGAGACAGCATCGACCCCACCTCGTGTAAAGACTAATTCAATATTCTTTCTGAGTCCCTCATCTGTCAAAGACAAGCATTCTCCTTACCCGTGGAGACCTCTCACTTCCAAGTATCTCATAATTTCTACTCTTCCGGAAGTCACCTCCTTCTCTTCTTTCTCTCTTCCTCTTCAAAACCAAAGTTTCAACTAATAATCCATTCAGAGTTGCTATTTGAAGTCTGTAACATGCCATTCAACTGTGCGTGGCCCATTGTGCTTTCAGTCACACTACACGTCAAATTTAAGACTTTCCAAACGTTCCCTGGGGGCCTAGTCTGCTCAACTTTAGAGCTTTACACACGGAAGCTAGGCTTACATTTTGGCTACCAAGCTTCAGACCAACTTTTTTTTTCTTTTTTTTTGGCAGCTGGTGGGTACAGGGGATCAAACCCTGGATCTTGGTGTAATCCACCTTCTTTATTTCAGAACTTTTCAACCTCCCATCATCTGCTCACCCCACCCCCACTCACCTGCTTCCAGATTATATCAGGTGTTTGGCATACCCTTTCTTTTTTTTTTTTTTTGTCTTTTTCCGTGTCCGGCAACGGATCGCAACCCTCAGTGTCGCGCCCGTACCGGACCGGGACCGGCAACGGGATCGCAACCCTCGGTGTTGCCCCCGCGCCTCGCTCAGCCAGTGAGCGGGAACCGGTCTGTATGTGGGATCCAAACCCTCGGCGGGAGCGCAGCCACGCTTCCCAAGCGGCGCACTAGCGCAGTGCGCCACCGGGCCGGCCCTGGCATACCCTTTCTAAACAACTCCACTACAACTAGACAACTCATCGTCCAAATATAATCCAAATAGTTCCAAAATGTACTGTTCCTCCATGAAACCTTCCCAGATTGACTAGTAGAAGCTGCGAGCTGGGCTGGCTGCTTAGCTCAGTTGGTTAGAGTGTAGCCTTACAACACCAAAGTCATGGGTTCAGATCCCTGAACTGGCCAGCTGCCAAATAAATAAATAAATAAAATTTAAAAAAAGCTGCTAACTGATAGATCTCCCGTTTCTACTGTGTCCCCCCATAAACCTGATTTTTCATGCTCTCTGCCCCCATATGTGTTTCTTACTGACATATTTTTCTGTCTCACTAGCATGCTGCACCAGCAGCACTTTACATTTATTCAGTGTTTACTATGTGCTAGGTACAACTGAAGTGCTTTGCATGCATTATTTAAGATAACCCTCACATCAACTCCATGAATTGCCATTCCTCATGAGAGAAAATGGAGGCTGAGAGAAGCTGATTTGCCCAAGTGCACAGGAGACTCTAGTGCCAGCCCTCATCACTCCTGCAATGCAATACTATCTCCTATTTCTTAAGAATCCACTGCATTCCATACAAAAGATAATGTCATTCACTTACATCATGCTTTACATTTATTTCTATACCTATAATATCATTCCTGCCTCAAAACAGTCATGTGGGGAGAGTCAGTGGTAGTTTGTTTACAAATGAGGAAGAAAACTACTGCTCAGAGAGGATCGCCAATTTAGCTAAGGTAACAAGGCTGGTAAATAGTGGAGGGGGTTTCCAAGTTATACCTTCACTCGGCTGCAGTCCCTGTTCCCTGAGTAAACACAATCTTTTTACATGTAACAACCAGAGAACAATTACAAGCAACAAGGAAACAAATACAAAATAGCAAAACCTATGGGGTGGCGTTCAGGGAGTATGGTACAAGAAGCACTTGCAGTGCGCAGAAAACAAGTCAAGGATGAGTTCTATGAAGAGCGAGCAGCACTGTTCTTTTCACTGGTTTATTGTTTATATTCTGCCAATGAGACTGTCTTTGACACATCTGGCAAATTCAGTAGCAGAGGGCAACCAAAACTGCCCCCAGCTGCCTGGAGCATTGGAGGTAGAAGCAGCGCTTGTACGCGTGCAGGGCGCTTTGTGTGCACGCCTGCTGCCAGCCGGGGCAGGGGAGCTCCCACCCTGCTGTTTAGTAACATATCCAGCTCCACTGCAGTTGTAACACAGCCACTGAAAACACAGGTGGGCTGATGATGATTTCACTCTTTAAACTGTTGAAATCCTCACAGGGTTGGACACGCTAGTCAAGTTGTGTGGGAGCAGCAAACTTTTAATATCCATCAAGAAGCCTGAGCCAGGTAATTCTGAAGCCAAGACTTCGGAGTTGCTCTTTGCCTGGCCCAGCCCTAGTCCATCCAGTCAATTTTCACTCCGATAGCTCTCCCATCTTTTCTCATCCCCAGAGAGCTCTAAACTGTCTCTGCTCATCTGAGCACTTTACTTATGCATTCAAACATTTATTGGACACCTACAGCAAGCAAAGAACTGTCAGACTGTGTGCGTATATCCTGGTATATCACCCAGGAAGCGTGTACTCACTGAGTGGAAGAGGGTGGTAAACATCAGGCCCACCTGAGTACGGAATGAACCCACCTGAGCTCCTCATAGTGTGTGACAGGTTCCAACCTCTGCTATAAGCACAAGCTCAAGCTAGAATGCTTCATCCCCTGGAGCAGGAGGAGCACTGGGCTGAGTTCTTGAAAAAGGCCTGGGAGGGGGAGATGGGGCTGAGTATTGGGGAAGAAGGTGGAGAAGTGGAGGGTACCCAGAAATAACTACATATGTGATAAAGCAGTAGGGAGAATTATCTAATGTCAATCCACAGTTTGGCCATTAGAAGACTTGTGGTGTATTCTGCCTCATTTTTAAAGAAAAAAATATTTTCTGATTTCAAAATATATGTTCATTGTAAAAAACATTTTTTAAATAGAGAAAAGTACAAAAACAAATACCATTACCCTTACCAGCACATCATTGTTACTATTTTCATGTATATGTTTTCCTGTACTTTTTTCCACGTACTTATGTATCTCCTTTTTTGTATGTATCTTTTTAACAAAATTTTATCAAACTGCTCTGCAATCTACTTTTCTATTTAATAGACTAGAAACTTTCCCATGACACTGTTCGTTATTTTAAAACATGATTTTAAATGACAGCATCATATGGCTATACCTTAAGTTATTTAACCAAGATTTGATTTTGATTTTTAGTCATTAAGATTATTTTGAATTTTTCATTATTATATGTAACTTCAAGGATTATCTTAATTCTTATTCCTAGAAATAGGATTGCTTGGTCAAAGAGTATGCACATTTTAAAAATGTCTCACATATAATGCCAAATTGTCTTTCAGGAAGTTTATACCAGTTTACATTCCCTCTAGCAATGTACAGTGGAGCTATTTGTCTGAACCCTCACCAACCCTGGCATCTCTCTTCTTTTGTTATCCTTGCCAATTTCACAGATGTAAAAAATTATCTCATTATTTTAATTATTATCGTGTATTGAAGAATTTACCCCTCCCCTGTTCCCAGAGTGGTTTGGTTTGGATGCAGGAAGGTCTGGGAGCTGCTGGCAGCCACCTTGGGCTGTGAGGGTAGAGCCTTCATGAGCGGAGCTGGCCTGAAGGAGTGGAGTTGAGAAACAGAGAGAGAAGGCTGGGTCTGGTCACATCTGTGAGCCCTGGATCAAGCCAAATGGGAAGCCAGTGACTGAGACAAATTCCCTTTTTTTTTAAACTTAAACCAGTTTGGGTCAGCTTTCTGTCACTAGCAAAGCAGAGAATGCCGACTGAGACACTTGCCATGATGGATTCCATGGTCCAACAGGAACTCAGTTTGTACCTTCCAAGCATTCCAAATGTCATACCCATTACTGCCATCAAGTTGCTTCCTCATGAATCCAGGGGGGTTCAGCTTTAAAGTAACCTCCAAGGAAACCCAAAACCATGTGCAGCCAAATGGCTCCCAAAATGCCTTGGACCAGGACAGAAGCTCAGCCCATCTATCTATACGATAAGAGAGGCAAGAACGAGAAACAGAGTGGTTTGGAACGAGTTTGATTCCTGGGCTGCATCCATTGTCATATGGACCTCCACAAGACATGGGATCTGAAAGGCTTGAAGTCCTCACCTTTCTTCTGCACTGAAGGACTGGTTTGAGTCCATCCCAATCTTCTGGAGGAAAACTAAGGGGACCCATGGATTGGGATGTCCCAGAGCTGTAAGACATCATCTTAGGTTCTGGGGTTTACCTTAGGCTAACATCTCATAGCGAGATTAAAAAAAAAAAATCTTTTACTTATGAACTAATTCCCAACTGATTAGCAAGTTTTCTCAGCACCAGGAGGAAGGAAATTAAAATGCAACTTGACAAAATTGCAAATCTACTTCTGTATCAATTTCTCATAATACAATGGCAAAAAACTGAGAAGTGTTTCCTCTCACTTGTTGGCATAGGTATGTTTTGTAGTAGCCAGAAATTCTATGTAGTGTATATCAGTCAGTTTTGTGTTGCTATAACAGAACTACCTGAGCCTGGGTAATTTATAAGGAAAAGAGGTTTATTTGGCTTATGATTCTGGGACAACTGCATCTGGCATGGGCCTCAGGCTTCTTCTACTCATAGCGGAAAAACAGCAGGCATCTGGTGGGTACAAGCAGATCATATGGCGAGAGGAAGCAAGAGAGAGAGACAGAGAGAGAGAGAGAGGAGGTGCCAGGGTCCTTTAAACAATCAGCTCTCATGGGAACTAATAGAGGGAGAACTCACTCACTACCCCTCCTCCCCCAGGGAGAGTGTTAATCCATTCATGAGGGGTCCACCCCCATGACTCAATCAGTTTCCAACACTGCCACATTGGAGATCAAATTTCCACATGAGTTTTGGAGGGGACGACACATCCAAACTCCATCACAGTGAAAGCAGACAAACCAAGATGTGGAAGAAATCGCTAGTCATCAAAGCCACTGCAAAATAAAATCTAGAATCACCACAGCAAAATCATCATCAAAACAGAGATTCCTAGAGTCCTGCTGTAACTTGCAGGAAAACTCTACCCTAAGTCAACTCAGACCAAATTATTGAAAATCTCTAGAAAACACAGCAAGTTTTGCCAACTGGGTTTTTTCCTACACTTATACCTTCATGTGCAGCTACATCTAAGAAAAATTTTACAATATATATACAGCATAAATATATATGTGTAATATATATATATATATGTATATTTTGTAGGACTTAGATTCTTTGAACACAGGCCTTAGGGTCTCTGGGCCCTGTATCAGACAGGACTAAATCCTATACACCTGCAGAACTAATCAAGTAAAGTCACCCTAGTGATCGTTTGCTTTTGCAGTGAGGAGGGGAAGTCCTTTCCAATCTTACCTTTCTCCATTGCTCAATACATTGCTCTTAAAAATAAAAATATTAGCTTCAAAATTACATGTGGCAAAGGTCACATTCAGCCCAATTGGGTTATATTTGAATGACTTATTTTGCACATTCTGTTTTCCATTGTGAAAGAGAAAAGAACAGAGGGAAAAGAATTGAGGGGAGGGAGGGATACTGCACACTTAGGGAGTGGAACAGTGCTAGAAGACGCCCTAATAAAGCCTCAGAGTGGAACTAACAAACTTTAAACTGCTGGCATACAGATCGGCATATTCAGATTTAAGAGAAAACACATCCAAGTGGATCAGCCTTTCATAGGGAAGGAAAAGACGTCAATCTTCCTTTGTCCAGTGTCTAGTATGGGCATACGCAGGATCCCAATCCCTTCTCTTTGCTCCCATTGGAGATCGTGTGAATTTCTATTTGATTTGAGCCTCTGAATCTTTTCCACTCATTCATCCCTGGGTGTCTGTGACAGGCAAGGGACTTGCCTGGGCGCTAGGAGCCATGCCAAGGACAATCAGATGTAGGATCTGACCTCCAGGAGCTGACAAGAGTGCAGGGAAAGTGAGACGCGGACAGAAGGCCTTTGTGAGGCAGAAAGTGCCATCTACTGAGACCTAGAGGGCTTTTATCTAAGAAATCAGGGCACGTTTTATGGAGGAGGGGGTATTTCAGCGGTCTCTCAGAAGGTAGGTAGGATTTCATCATGGGGAGATGGAAAAGGTATTCCAAGAAGTGAGCCTCCTCTCTTGTCCTACTTGGCTCTTGCAGGGAACTAGCAACGGTCCTACCTCCTGTTAACCAGGGCTTTTCAGAAGCATTACACTGCCCCAGGGGGAGGTGGATTATGGGTTAGAAAGAAACCTTGAAAGGATAAATACTAACATGCTAACATCTAGATGAAGAGAGGGATGGGTGGGTATTTGGAAGTTGTGAAATTAATTTCTTTTTGCTCGTTTGTGCTTTTTCATTTGGGGAGAGGATGGAGTATGGAACGTACTTTTGTAGTGAGAAAAAAATACAATTTAAAAATAGCAGCCCCACTTCATCCCCAAAACAAAGAAAAGAAAAGGGATTGAGAACATCCCATCTCTTCCAGATTTAGTGTCTGTTGAGGTCCTCTGGCCAGCTCCATGCTATGCCTTTGGCTCTGCCTTGAAACCCATCCTACATGCATCAGCAAGAGTAGCTCTGTGCCCGCAGGAAGTATATTGCAACAGAATCATTGACTTGAATCATCAATATCATAATTGAAAAGCAGGAACAGAGATAAAATCTCTAAGATAATCTGGGCCCCATGGGCCAGATGTTTCCAACCTTACCGAGAAGTTGCTTTTATTTCCTGAAAATCTTGAATTCCTGACAATGAAAGCCTTGAGGAGAGAGTGAACAGAAGATAGCTGGCAATCGGGGTACAGCAAAGGAGGGACACCACTGCTGACTACATCCCCGCCTTCTGGGAAGCCTCCATCAGAAACCTTGGCGGGGTTGGTAGGGGCATGTTGGGCTGAGACTAGGCAATGGCAGGTAGCCTGAAGTTCCATCATATAAGCTTGAGCTCCCCCACTGGTGTGTCATTAATGGGGGCCACGTATAATGCCCCCAGCTGCCAGGGCTACCAGGTAGGGCCGGGGTGGCCAGAATCTTCTAGCCAGCCTCCTCCTGAATACCTTGTCAGTTCACCCCAAGGTGCTGTTTATAACATGACACATGTGCTGAGAGCATCGAGACAGGATCTCAAGATGCATGGTTGCACTGCAATTTACTGGTCTGAAACTGCTGCTTTGCAGGAGGTGGAGTGAGAACACCACCAAAAAAAGCAAGCATTTATAGAGTTGCTCCTTCAGGCCAGGTCCTGGGCTGGGATGTCTGACTTCATTACCTCCATGATGGACACCTGTGGCTTTCGCCTGCCCAGCATCCAGGTTCTCTTGCTTGGTAATGGTACCTACACCTTCTTCTGTGGGAACTGTCTTTCCCCACTGCATGCAGGCCTGGTGGTCATGAGGATTGAGGCACATTGCTCTCCACCCATGGGTGGGCAGAACATACATGGCTCAGCCTAGACCAGTCTGACCTCTCTGGGATTTGAGTGTTAGGCAGAGAGGCACAAGAACTGAAAATAACCAGAGCTGATCCATCCAGTCAAGAACACCCTGAAGAAGGAAACCAGCTCTCTCTATTCCCTAGATCCCCTTAGGGGCCCTGGTTCTCATCCCTCCCAAGACTGGAGTTTACTTTTCATTGTCATATGAGTTAATTCATATCTTCACGTTAAATTTCTTCCACATTTCCCCAGAGTTAGCCTTAGAGTCTATTTCTGTTTGTGACAAAAAGAAACCCCACAGGTGTAACCTCTAATCCTCTTAAGAACCTCGTTTTATGTCTTTATTATCCCTATTTCAATATAAAGTAATTGAGCCTCAGAGAAGTTAAAAAGTTTGTCCAAGGTCGCTTAGCTAATAAGTACCATAGTCAGAATTTGAACCGAAGTCTGGGCATGACAAGAGCATGGGGTTTGTTGTAGGAGCAAGAAGAGTTCAACCCCCCACTTCCCCACTTCCTACATAAAAACCCCGGTGGCATTAATGTCTCTGAGTTGCAGTGATTCTCTCTAAATCAGAAAAATGGGAATAATAATGCTCTTTTTTTTTTTTTTTGTCTTTTTTCGTGTCCGGCAATGGATCGCAACCCTCAGTGTCGCGCCCGTACGGGAACGGGACCAGCAACGGGATTGCAACCCTCGGTGTTGCACCCGCACCTCGCTCAGCCAGTGAGCGGGAACCAGTCTGTATGTGGGATCCGAACCCTCAGCAGGAGCGCTGCTGCACTCCCAAGCGGCACACTGTAGCAGTGCGCCACTGGGCCGGCCCCTATAATGCTTTTTTTTTCCCTTTCCTTTTTGTCTTTTTTCGTGACCGGTAACGGGATCGTAACCCTCAGTGTCGCTCCCACACCGTGCCCGCACCGCGCTCAACCAGTGAGCGGACCGGTCTCTATATGGGATCTGAACCCTTGGCGGGAGCGCCGCCACACTCCCAAGAGCCTCACTCTACCGAGTGTGCCACCGGGCCGGCCCAATAATGCTCTTTTAACAGACCCATTGAGGGTTGATGGAGACGACTTAGATGAAAGCACCTGGCCTAGAGCATGTGCTTAGTAAATATTAATGTCCCTCCCTAAAAATGAAAATTACATCTGTATAGTAAATTTAACAAATTGATGCTTTGTTTAGTCCAAAGAGTACAGCTTCTGAGTTAATCCAAGCCCGATCTTACTCGCTCTTGCTTGCTCTCTCTCACATGCAGAGTTTTGTTTATGGGGGTTTCTTTCATACCTCTGTCCCCCCACCCTCATTAGTTTTTTAAAACTCAGACATTTCCTGTGTCCTGCCTGTGGTAGGCCTACCAGAAAATTCAGATGCCGTTAGGAAAAAGAGCGTAGGGTGTGCATAAATATGTGTACAATCTAAGTCTCCCACCAACACACCTTCAGAGAAGAAACAGAGTAAGAGTTTTCATTCCTCTCAAGGATGATGAAAATGAGGCCCTGGGACAGTAAATATTCATCTCAAGGATATAGCAGAGCAAAGGTTGAGAACCCAGGAACTATACACTAGGCCATTTGACCTGAAAATACCAGAGCCTGGAAGAAAGAGAACAGGTTTTCCAAGTTGTTGGTTTTGTTCCTGCCCCTCCCCTCCTCTCTTTCCTACTTCAAAGGAAAAAACTCCATCATTTAAAAATACATTTTAAGCAAATTTCTAAGAAAGTTTTCCTAGAGCTCTGTTCATTACATACCTTGTCCTTCCCCTAAGAGTTGTGACCTACTTAAAATGTTCTTATAATGGGGGAAAAAGGCCCCAAAGATGTGTTTCCTACACTGGAAAAATTAAAGTCCCCTTGCAATATACAGTTAAAGAGAAAACGTTATTTCTACTAAGATTTCTGATGCTTCTTCAGAGATAAATTCAGCTTTTTCCAGGACTGTGATGGTGAAAAGAATAAACATTGGGCCGGCCCAGTGGCGCACTGCTACAGTGCGCCGCTTGAGAGTGCGGCGGCGCTCCCGCTGAGGGTTCGGATCCCACATACAGACCGGTTCCCGCTCACTGGCTGAGAGAGGGGCGGGCACAGCACTGAGGGTTGCGATCCCGTTGCCGGTCCCGGTCCGGTACGGGCGCGACACTGAGGGTTGCGGTCCGTTGCCGGACACGAAAAAAGACAAAAAAAGAAAAAAAAAAAAAAAAGAATAAACTAAAATTGAAAGGTTTTTTTAAAAGAATGAGTTTTTTATCTTTATAATACAAAACAACAACTATCAGAACCATAGGTGTCTACGCTAAAAGCAGAAAACTTCTTTATTTTAAATACATAAGAATTCTAGAAATAGATTCAAATTATTAAAAGACATTTAAAGTAAAAGGGAAATACATCATAATATATTTTAGATCACTGGATAAAATGATGGAAAAAAATTAATTTTATCTATATAAGTGCATAACACATTATAAAAATTTCTAATGTATCAAGAAAACTAATACAGTTTAATT
>NW_007726184.1:220720-236185 GCF_000696425.1 Galeopterus variegatus | reverse complement strand
TGCCGGTCCCGGTCCGGTACGGGCACGACACTGAGGGTTGCGATCCCGTTGCCGGTCCCGGTCCGGTACGGGCGCGACACTGAGGGTTGTGGTCCGTTGCCGGACACGAAAAAAGACAAAAAAAGAAAAAAAAAAAAAAAAGAATAAACAATAGGCCTGGGAGTCAGTCAGTCAGTAGATATTCACAGACTACCTGCCACAGCAAGGACCGTACCAAAGTGAACATTAGCTTTCAGCAAGAGTGAGAGAAAATCCACATAGCATGGATCGATTCAACATAATTGTGACTCTCAGGATTTTTCTTGGTTTCTAGGGCCAAGAAAACAACATTCTATATGGTAATATGATAATTTTACGGATTTGTCCTCTTCTCCTTTACGTTCATTTCTTCCAATCTTGCAGGTTTTATTTGAGGGTTCTTTGTTATTGAAAAGACTATAAAAACGGGAAATGAATTTTGAAAACTTAAATCTCATCTGTAAACCATCACTGTAGCTACTTGCACGTGTGCATGCTGTCTTCCACCTGTGCACAGATTAAAGTTTCAAAACTGTAGGAAAAGTAAACAGATTAGCGATTGCCAAGGCTGGAGGTGTAATCAAATCCTACACCTCCAGCCTTGGCAATAGCTAATCTGTTTACTTTTCCTACAGTTTTGTCTTTTCTAGAATGGGATGTAAATGGAATCATACAGTAGGTAGTGGTGCATAAAATTGTAATGCTTTTTTAAAAATTACATTTTTTTCTTTCTGTGGTATTCAAAATGCTTTATTAAAGGTTTGGTTCAATATCAAAAGAGTAGTACAGGTTTATGAGAAAACAGAAGCTGTAACTCTAACATGCAACTTACTTTCTTGAATCACCATAACCAGGAAAAAACCTTATAGAACTAGGCCTTCAAAAGGCCCAAGTCAGTACTTAAATCTCTCTGCTTCTCCCTCTTCCACCCCACTTCTCATTTTTTTTTTTTGCAGGGGGGTGGCAGCTGGCAGTACAAACCCTCAATCTTGGTATTATAACATTGCACTCTAACCAGCTGAGCTAACCAGCCAGCCTGCCCTTCTTTTCTTTTTTTTTTTTTTTTAAAAGATGACCGGTAAGGGGATCTTAACCCTTGACTTGGTGCTGCCAGCACCACGCTCTCCCAAATGAGCCAACCAGCCATCCCTATATAGGGATCCATTTTTAAAGATGACCGGTAAGGGGATCTTAACCCTTGACTTGGTGTTGTCAGCACCACGCTCAGCCAGTGAGCGAACCGGCCATCCCTATATGGGATCCGAACCCGGGGCCTTGGTGTTATCAGCACCGCACTCTCCCGAGTGAGCCACGGGCCGGCCCCTGCCCTTCTTTTCTGAAAGGGATTCTTCGTTTAACAGATATTAACTTTTAATCTATAATATAAAATGCAAATATTTCTCACAGTGTTCATTTTTCATTTGACATAAATTTTAAATTTGAATTAACAGCTTCCCCCCCCCCCATGGGTTCTTCTATTGCTTCAAAATGATCCATAGATCTAAAATCTATTGAATTCTATTTTTTGCTAGCTCCTCTAGAATTTTACTTTTTAGTATTTCACTTTTATTCAACTCTGGTTTCTGCTAGTGTTTGCTGTAAGGTAATAACTTTAAAAGTTTCTTGACCATGATCTGCAATAAGAAATGTACTTTACATGAAGACTTAGTGCACACAAACATACATACATATACATAAAACTGAAAAACAAATTTTAGGAAAAAAAACTTCCCCTTACTACATATGATGTACTCTGATATTTTCTATTCTCTCTCTATATATATTTAATGAGCCACCAAACTTATTTTATGATCCACTGATGACTCAAAATCCACAGTTTGAAAAAGTATAAAACAGGGTTTTATGAAAGCGTCACAATCTCTGTAGCATTCCCATTCAGCATACCTGAGTTTAGGTAGTGCCTAAAGATAAACTGATATACATAGGTTAGATCAACTGGGCATTTCCTCCCAGTGGCCTGTGAAATAAGTTTCCCTTTCAGAGAACAGGTATTGGAGGTGGTGGGGAGGGTAATGAGAGGTGAGCATGGTGCTGCTGTTCCTGGATTAGCAGTCCAGAGAGCTGGCAGCCTAGGCAGGGTGTGCCTGGCCTACCTTGGGAGGTGGATCAGCTCTGTGGTGACCAGTCAGGAAAGGGCATTTGGGCAGATAGCAGAAGCCACAGTGAACCATTCTTTGTGCAGAACTAGTCAGAAGCAGCTCCAGGTCAGCTGAGAGAGGCCTAGATCTGGCGAGGTGAGGCATGCCCTTGCCAGCTTGCCAAGTGAATGTGGGGAAGCCTGCAGGAGGCCCAGGGGGTCAGTGAAGGTGTTGTCTCAGGAGGTCAGGTGGACTGGAACAGGGGACAAGATAATGCTGTGTGTGTGGCTGTGCACAGACTAGAAAAACAATGAATAAAGGGAAGGATGGAGGTCGTTATAACTGTTGCAGGTTGCTTGGAGAGAGTAAGTAGGCATAAGGAGAGGGCATGTCTAGGTCAGTCCTTGGGAACACAGAGACAGTGATCCGGCACAGCAGCGTGGGAGTGCTGGGGCCCATCTCCGGCCAGGGGGCACCTCCTGCTGCTCCCTTAGTGGCCCTGGCTGACGAGGCTTTGTGACCCACCTCGGTGGATGCTCTTTAAATATTAGTTTAATTCTCTTGCCTGCTTATTAAGTGAATGACCGAACTTTGCCAAGAGTTTCAGAAGACATAGTCCTATCATTTATACCTATCACCCCAAAAGACTTTAATGCACATCGCACTTTCTAGTGTATTTAAAACTCTACCTTCTCAGGACCTGAGTTCTCAGGCCGTACCTAACCTCCTTGAGCACGTGAGCACTGTAATATTGCTGTGTGGTTTCTGCTTCCCACTTGCTTCACAGTGATTACGTTTATGAATATTCATGAGATAGCTTCATGACACAAGGGTCATAAGAACATTCTTGCCCTCTACTCTGTAACAGTACTTGTGGAGAGGATCTAACCCTGGTGCTCCAATTTTCAGGAAAAGGGAATTTCCAGGATTTCCTTTAGGCTGAGGAGGGGTTCAGGCCATTTTCAAAGGGTTTTAGGCCTGTAGAGGATAACTTTATAATTTCTAGGTGATCTTATTCTTGCTTCTTCCTTCCTAACCCCTCCTCTTCCTCCTTCTAGTCGGCAGGGGATTTACATGTGACTGTGGTTAATACATAGATACGAAGTCCGTAAATCTACAGGGGGCCACAGCTTTATAGACTTGCAAAGGTATGCGTCTCCTTTTCCCTTGCTCTGGAATATAGGTCAGAATGCTTCATGTTGTGAGGGGACCTATTCCGACAGAGATGCTCCCTCTCTCCTCTGAAAATCTCCTTCATCCTGAGCTTCTTTGACCAGCCCAAGTCCCTGCCAGCTCTCTTTGCCTGCAGCTTCCAGGCACTCCTTAGTTATGTACCCTGCCCTACAACAGCAGCCTGTTTGAGAAGCTAAACTATTACCAAGTTCACCTGGAAAAATATCATCCTGATTGATTAGAATGGTGGGTTGAAAACTTAGCTCATTAGAATCATCTGAGAACTTTAAAAAACTCCCAGCATTAAGCTGTATCCCAAACCAATGAAGTCAGAATCTCTGGGGATGGGACCCAGGCCTCAGGATTTTTTAAAGCTCCCCAGGTGTTCCAACATGCAGCCAGGGCTGAGAATCAGTGAACAGTACTGCAGAGGCCCAGCAGCTCAGCCTTCAGTTTATTCTTCATTTTAACAAGATTTCACCCTTTCCTTCAATCTTTACAACAACGAAAATTCTAAATAGTTGGTCAGAGTGCCAGGCCAATAAGAAAGCTTTTTTTTTCTTTTTTTGTGGGAGTGGTGAGGAGTGGGGGGGTTGGCAGGCTAGAAGAAGACTTGATACACAGAAAGTATTCTGCCATGGAATCAGGATCATTCGATTCTGAGACAAGCGCAGCCCTCCGGCACTCATCTGGCCCTTCCTCCGCTTCCAGGAGGGCGTGAGCTCCACCAGCCTTTGTGCAAGGTCCGGGAGCAGCCCGCAGTACAGGCGCGCGCCCGCTTCCTGCGCGGTGGAGGCGGGCGCCGGCGCCCTCTGCTGGAGCGGAATAGATGTCCCTCCCTGGGTGACAATTGTTTCTTCTGGATGAGCTCATGGATTCACTTCCTTGAGCTCACCAGAAAGGACACAGCTTCGCCAGGAACCCCTGGCGTTCCTCTGAGGTCTGGCATTCCACTGGTTTGCCTGGGGACGTTATTTCTTTGGTTGCGGGATAGGAACATAAAGATAATTGGATGACAGTGGCCGGGAAACTGAGGTCGGCCGCTTCTCTGACAGGCTGTGCGGTGTGTGTTTGTGACGCTGGCACGCGCACTGCGGGGAACGGGGTGTGCGGTCATCGAGACCCCGACACTGGGTTGTAGTTCCCACTGGTTAAGAGGGTAGTGCGTTTAGGGAAAAAAAAAAAGAAAAGAAAAAATAAAAATAGAAACCGAAATAAATAAATAAATAAATAAATAAAAACAAATAAAAAAAGAGCGCGATTAAAGGGAGACGAAGCAATTCCCAGAAACCCAAAGGTGTCAGAAAGGAAAATGCTTCCCAGTCTATACGCAATTTAAAGATGCGATTTTCTTTAAAGGCCTCCATCAAGACACACGACCTCGTCATTCAGGGGATTTGCTCACCCAGTGGAAGACCCGAGGGACTCACCGGGAGGGCTCCAGCCCTGCACCTCCGCCGCGGGCTCGGTCGGCGCTCGGCCCGCAGGTGCCACCCTGGGCGCGCGCTCCGCCGTCCAGCCCGACTCCCGCCGGGGCCCGGCACCGCGAGGCCCCGAGGCGCGTCCTCCTGCCCGCGTCCTCTCCCCGCGGTTCTCTCGCAGGCTCCGAGGCTCACGGTCGACGCAGCACTGAGATCCCGGCGCCCGCCTCTCTGGCTGCGGGAGTCAGCGCCGCCGAGCGGGCTGCGGGACCCGCGCGGTTGCCGTGGTAACCAGGAGCGGGCGACTCCTGCGGCGGCTGAGGACGGCAGCGAAGGAAAGGTAGCAGGTCAGCGATGACGTGTTGGGCTCTCTCCTGGGCCTCTGCTGGGTCACAAGGGACCTAGAGAAGGGGAGTTGCTGGATGGTACCACCCGGAGAGTCCCAAACCCAAACCAAACCATCCCTCCTCCTCCCGGCCCTGTTCCCTTTCTCCCCTTCCCAATCCCAACCTCAACACACACCTTAAGGGCTGGAAATTCCAGCAGTATCCTGAGGCTCCTTGCCCCGGAGAATCCTGCTAAATACAAAGCTCAATGTTCGCTAGGCTCACCCTTGAAAACACACCTCCCAGCAGTGGCATCAGTAGGGCAATCTCTGGGGAGCTGGAGAAGGAACCAAGCTTTGGGCGCCGAGCAAGTCACTTAACCTCTCCGACTTGCACTGAAATATCAACCGTATAAAGAATACAAAGTTGTCTTGAAAAATGAAAAACGTTATAAAATTAAGTTGTGAATAGTAAAGTATTACTATGATGGTGACGATGACCTTGTAGATTAGTGCACACACACACACACTCTCTCTCTCTGCTTATTTTCAGAAGACTGTGGGTTATCACTTATTCTGAGAAAATTCACCCCAAATAAATGACCAGGGAATTAGTGTTTTAGTCCATTTTCATTGCTATAATAGAAATACCTGAGACTGGGTAATTTATAAGATGACGTGTTGGGCTCTCTCCTGGGCCTCTGCTGGGTCACAAGGGACCTAGAGAAGGGGAGTTGCTGGATGGTACCACCCGGAGAGTCCCAAACCCAAACCAAACCATCCCTCCTCCTCCCGGCCCTGTTCCCTTTCTCCCCTTCCCAATCCCAACCTCAACACACACCTTAAGGGCTGGAAATTCCAGCAGTATCCTGAGGCTCCTTGCCCCGGAGAATCCTGCTAAATACAAAGCTCAATGTTCGCTAGGCTCACCCTTGAAAACACACCTCCCAGCAGTGGCATCAGTAGGGCAATCTCTGGGGAGCTGGAGAAGGAACCAAGCTTTGGGCGCCGAGCAAGTCACTTAACCTCTCCGACTTGCACTGAAATATCAACCGTATAAAGAATACAAAGTTGTCTTGAAAAATGAAAAACGTTATAAAATTAAGTTGTGAATAGTAAAGTATTACTATGATGGTGACGATGACCTTGTAGATTAGTGCACACACACACACACTCTCTCTCTCTGCTGGAGCCCCACTCCTCTTTCGCACTCCAGACAAACACCTCTGCATTGTCACGCCCATGGAACTTGAAAGACATCCAGCAAGCACTAAAATAAGTTAGACGGAAGACAGGGTAGATTTGAACAAATTCCTATCAGCATCTGCTTATTATAATCATGGCATTATAATCAGAGCAGAAAGAAGCCTTAGAGATTATCTTCTCTTCAAGGATCATTAGCTTCAGTACTATATCCATCTGAAGCTGGGTGGCTGAAAGCAGATGGACTCCAGCATGCACTATCGGAAGAGGGCTGACCCTTGGCTGGTGACTCAGTGAGAAGGGGCTCTTGCTTGCCACAATTGGAGTTTCCTTAACCATGTCATCATCTACCTCATTAATTAGTATGGCTCAGAGGTGGTCCCCGCTCACCCTCTGGAGCCCCCATTGTCACACCACTCTGTTCCACCAACAAATCTGCAGGTGCTTTGCTCCAGTCCTAGAATAAGGCAAGGGAACACATTTTTTTTTTTCTGACCCGTAAGGGGATCGCAACCCTCGGCACGGTGTGGTCCACACCACGCTCAGCCAGTGAGCACACTGGCCACCCCTATATAGGATCCGAACCTGCGGCCTCGGCACTCCCAGCGCCGCACTCTCCCGAGTGAGCCACGGGCCGACCCAAGGGAACACATTTTTTTTTTTCTGACCTGTAAGGGGATCGCAACCCTCGGCACGGTGTGGTCCACACCACGCTCAGCCAGTGAGCACACTGGCCACCCCTATATAGGATCCGAACCTGCGGCCTCGGCACTCCCAGCGCCGCACTCTCCCGAGTGAGCCACGGGCCGACCCAAGGGAACACATTTTAACTGAGCTCTGACAATGCATCTGGGCTTTTCATGGGTTATTTTATTTAATCCTCCTGTCCACCGTTAGGATTTTGCATCACTGTTTTACAAATTAAGAACCTAAGATCACAAAGAATAAGTGACTTGCTTGTGAAAGGTTATCCAGCTAGACAACTGGTGAAGCTGGAATTCCCACCCTGTCTTGTTTGATGCCACAGCTGAGGGTGTAAGGCCACCCAGTGGATAACATCTAAGTGGACATTAGGGAAAGATGTCCTGGGATGTCCAAAATCTCTGATAATTTCTCCCACCTCTCATTTACTAATTTTATCTATTTCCACTAATATTTTAGAAGAAATGTTTATTTTAGAAAAAAATTTAAAATATAGAAACATAAAAATCATCTGTAATCCTACCATCCAAAGAAAGCCACGCTTAATATTTATTTTTCCTTCCAGTCTTTTTTCTAGCTTTCTATCTTTAAACTAAGTTGAGATATGGCTATATATATGTGGAATGAGATAGTGGTACAAGAAATTATACATATAATTGCATCCTGCTTTTTGTTTAAAATAACTTTGTGGAAAATTTCCTCTCCTTTGAAGTTTCTTTTAAAACACTATTTTCCATGCTATATAATATGTTATCATATGAATGTATCATAATTTCTCTTACTGAATATTTGAGCTAGTTCCAACTTTCATTGATTGAAAATAACAGCAATAATATTTTTTCTCCATAAATCTTGCCCATGTTTGTGAATATTTCCTTGCAGTTGAGTCCTAGAAGTGGAATATTGGGTCAACGGGTACGAACATTTTTGAGTCTTCTATCCTCCTCTCCAGGGGGATTTCCAGTGCACTGACTGCCCCCCTAGTCCCACTCCACTCACCTGTGGTGTGCCCTTGCCTGGCATTTGGCATTTAAATTGTTGATCTCATAGACCCTTTGGAAAATTAGGGTTAGGGTTAGTTCTTTGTAGTTTTTTATTAATTCAGAAAAACTCAGTTTCTCAGAACTCTAGGCTTTAGGGAGGAAAAATTTGAAACACAAGTGGCAAGCATTCTATGATCCCAGGTTCCAGGGATGTTGGAACTTGGAGCTTATTTGATATTGACTCTGTTACAGAAAAGCTGCCCTTGATTTCCCTCTGATCCTCATATTTTTGTTTCAGTGTTTATCACTGATCAGATGATTAGGTAAAACTTAAAATGTTGTCATAGAGGTTGGACTTGGATGGGTGGTGGGGGGAATTCTTGGGAAAAGCAACTGGAGTAATGGTCCCCTCAAAGTTTACAGACAAGGCACTGATAGTCTGGCAAGGTAGAGTGAAGCCTTGGGAGGAGATGTGAAAGGGGACACACGGGAGGGTGCAGGTGGGAGCAGCACTGACCCTGTAACATCTCCAGGCCTTTTAATCATGTGTTATTCTCCTACTGAAAAAGTTAAGCATGACAGGAGGAAAGGGGATCTATTCACTTGGACTATTTTAAAATGTAGCTTGAGATTAGGCCAAAGGTTTTTGCTCTTGACTAAAGGACAAAAGGCTGTTGCAAAATTGATAGGAGTGAATAAAAGTGGTAATAGATTTTTCTTAAATTATCTTATTCAGTGAATTTCTGAATATTAAAAATAGTATTTTGTACCGATTTAATTAAAGGGAGTATAAGACTGTATTAGTCTGTTTTGTGTTGCTTATAACAGAATATCTGAAACTGGGTGAAATTTATTGCTTACAGTTTCTGAGGCCGGGAAGTCCAAAGTCCATCTGGTGGTGGTGACAGTGACCCAAGAGTCTCTCACATTGCAAGATGCTGGGAGCAGAGAGAGAAAAAGACAGACTCTCCTCTTCTTTTTTTTTTTTTTTCCTTTTTGTCTTTTTTCGTGACCGGCAACGGATCGCAACCCTCAGTGTCGCGCCCGCACCTCGCTCAGCCAGTGAGCGGCCGGTCTGTATGTGGGATCCGAACCCTCAGCGGGAGTGCCGCCGCACTCCCAAGCGGCGCACTGTAGCAGTGCGCCACCAGGCCAGCCCTCCTCTTCTTTTAAAGCCCTCAGAACCCCTCCCCTGACCACTGTTTTTAATTCATTCACTACAGCATGGTCCAAACACTTCTTCAAGGCTCCACCTTTCAATTATCATAATAGCATTTCCCACCCTCTTAACAGTCACAATGGGGGCTAAGCTTCTAATACATAAAACTTGGGGGACACAATTCAAGCTCCAGTGAGTTTGGGGGGGACATAATTCAATCCACTACAAAAACTATTTTATCAAGTAGTTTTAGAAAACATACTGAATTTAGGAACTGAATTTATTGCAATTAAATTGACAAAGTGTCTGTAAATTTCTGTAGCTTTTCTCTTCCACAGACTAGAGCTATGCAAAAGTTGAATGTCTAGGTATGAATGAAGGTATCTACCATGTTGTTTTCAGGGTTTAAATTTCTTAAGAGAATGCCTGAGGTTTAAATTTGAAATTCATGTATTTGAACCCAGAACATTTACTCGACCATAACTAAAAGGGATCATCAGTCCATTCTTTTTTTTCCTTTTCTAGCCTTTCGCCAACAGGCCATTTGAATTTGTATAAGATATATTGAAATTCCTTGGAGGTCATTCCCTGACCCCTTGTTTTACAGATGAGAAAACTGAGGCCTATAGAGGTCAAATGACTAGTTCAAGGTCATTAGTAATTTTGAAGTCTGAAGGCAGGCTGATTAAATTTGCAGATGATGGAAAGCTAGGAAAGACAGATAACAGAAATAGATTAAAATTTGTTTCTAATCTATAGTTGACAGGATAAACATTAAACATGGTGTAACTAGAATGATAGGCTAAAACCAATAAGTTGAGATTTAGCATGAATAAGTACAATGGCCTGCACTTTTGGTTGAAAAATCTATTGCCTCAGTATAGTCCTGACTTGGCTAACAGTCGCGTCAAACAGAAGGTAGGGGAGTCAAGTCAGTCACAGGTTTAGTAAGAGCCACCTGTGTGGGAGGCAGCTGCTAAAACAGCTAATGTGACTTCGGAGGCTACATTAATAAAGAGTGACCTGATGCTGCAGGGAGTGACTGGCCCAGGGTACTTGGTGCTGGCCAGGTTACACTTGTACCACTACATATGGTACAGGGCACAGGTTCCAAAGAGGACCTTGTAAACTAGAGTCCATCCACCCGAGAATGGTGAGGGCCATAGCTGCTGCTATGCAGCAGGACTGCACAGCAGGATGAAGGGCCATAGCTGCTGGGCATGTTTAGCGTGGAGACTTCCGAAGGACATGATTATTGACTCAAATATCTGAAGGGCTGTTGAATGAAGAGATATGTGGCTTGTTGTATATCACTCTATACGGCAGAAGTAGGATCATTAGGGATGAGGTTAATGGGAGGTGGATTTCTGTTCAGTCTAGGAATTTTCCAGCATTGCTGACTCACAATAGAATGGTCTGGAAGTGTGTTCAGGGAAATGCTGGGGCCCATGCATCAGAGAGCTTAGAGGAGGACACCCACCCTGGGTAAGAAGTTGACTCTATGACTTCGAAGTCTCCCTTTACCTCAAAGAGTCTGTGAGTCTTCACAGGTTATTCTTGTACCACTATCTCACTCCAGTAGATGTTTTACTGCTTTTGACCTTCTGATTCCAGAAACAATTCAGAATGGTTTGTAATATTAGAATATATATTATTAAGTAACAAAACTTTTAATGATAAATTGAATCCAGAAGGACCCCCTAGAAAAGTTTTATTTGCTACAGAATTTGGGCACTAAATTTAAATCTAAGCTTGTTAAAGTCTAGGCAAAGATAGAAATGTGTGATTTTATAGATTCTTATTGTTCAAGAAGAGGAAGACTACACTTTTGTCTGTATTAGTATTGACCTTGGCTTCCCAATGGGATTATAAGATCCTTAATGACAGGGAACAAATTCTTTACTTCATTTTAACTCCAATAACACATATCAGACTATTTTATACAGAGTAGGAGCTCAGAGCATTTTGAATAATTTGACTTTTAAAAAAAATTTATTTACCTTTTTATATATATATATATATATTCTAACATGTTGTTGCAGAGCAGTTGGAGGGGGACAGAGGATGGCAGAGGGGATAGGGTGTGAGGTTGAGGAAGGGGGGGATGGTCAAGGCCTTTGGCACCCCCTTATTCCAGCAGAGGAATGCAGGGGGCTTCCAGCAGTGGCTTAGTCCTGGCTGGGCTGGATGCAGACGTTGGGAGGGTGTGGCTGAGGCCCTTGAGCACCCACAACCCCAGTTCGGGAACTTGGGGCACTTCCAGTGGTGGTCTAGTGGTCATTGCTAAGATGGATGCAGATGTCAGGGGTGTGGTTAAGGCCCTTGGCCCGCCCCCCCTCCCCTGCTGGGGAGCCCAGGGGACGTCTGGTCCTTCTAGGTTTTACAGGTATTCTTTGGTGGAGTTAGACCTTTACTGGTTAATATCAAAATTTTGTCTCTGATCTGTGGGTTTTTTGTTTTTTCTTTCAGTTCTGTGTTGGATTATTTGCTACCCCCAGCACTTAAACTCTGCACTGGAACTAATTTGTTGTCCTTTGCTTACTTCTAAAATGGGGGAACTTCCTGTGGGGATGAGTACTCAAGCCCTATGGTTAAGCTAAATTGCTTCATTGCTGCTGATTCCCTGGGGAAGGCTTTTTGTGCAGCTCAGGTTTAATTGTTGACCTTGTAAGCACTTCCAGGTCTTGTGAGGTCTAGTACACCTGGGTTGCATAGAAACTCTGGTCTCGGCCTGCATCTTTTCAGCAAACTACTCCCCCTACAGTTCTGTATTCCTGACCAGTCTTCACTGAGTGGTCCTGTGCTGATTGGAGGGGGCATATCAGCTGTCCATGCCGTGCCCCAGTGTTCCCCCAGTGGCCCATCTCCCCACTGCCCACACTCTAAACACTTCCCATAAGATGGGCCATCTGCCAGTCCCTTGTGATGACTCACCCACCTCTGAGTGGCTACTTTTTTCAGTTGTTGTGGCCCCTTCTCCTATGTGGGTCTATGAGAACCCTGTCAGTGTTCTACCCGACCCAGGGGCCACCAAGGCCCTCTTCTCCCCTGCATCCTCCAAGTAACTTCATATGAAGGGCACAGCTGTGGCTTTTGCCAGCTCTTGCTCCATGCTCTCACCAGCTCGAGCCTTAAAGCAGCCAGGATTCGAAATGGTGGGAGTGGTCCTTTCTTTCTCTCATCGTGGCTTCTCCCACCTTCGTGCACTCCGTAGGTCTCTCCTCCTCTTCCGCTGAGCTCTAGCAGCCCCAGCTTGGCTGTTGTTGCTTTTTAATAGTTGTAAATTGGTTGATTGTGGGAGACAGTGATGTTGGGGACCGTCTGTTATGCCATCTTGACTGGAAGTCCAAATTGACTATCTTAAAGGTAAAATAAGAAATTTTTTTCCTTTTTTTCCTTGGGCTCTTTTAAAAGGAGTGTCCTGGTCAGGCTGTAAGTCACAGTTCTGAAACTATATTGCTCCAATGAGGTAGCCTAAACTTTGTGTATACTTAGCCCCAGACTGCGATAAACTGCATCTACTTGTACCTGTTCATGTTTTCAGAACAGGTTTTTGTCTTAAATGTGTTTGTGTTGCAGATTATTGCTGCTCTAGGACACTGGCTTTCTTTTCTCTGCAGTTACCCATTGTACCCACTAGTGACAATAACCAACATTTATATTCCACTTAGAACACACTGTTCTGGGTGATTTATGTATATTTACACATTTCATCCTACTAACTCCACATTTTGTGCTCCTAACTACTATACCCTTCTGTCTCTCAGCAAGTTGTCTACCTTTAATGTATATTTAATCAAGTCACCAACGGAGCAAAGTCTGAAGTGAGTTCTGTCTTCTCAGTAGCAACACGTCAGGTGGTAACAAGTTTCCCTTGCCCTTCCTCTTTCCATTGCTCCTTCTGTTCCCTGGACACCAGCTGAGAAATCATTTTGCATATCTCCCTTCCCCAGCCCAGTTTCCTGGGCTTGGCTACTCTCCAACTCCGCTACCAGGTTTGCTTGGCTCAGGGCTTTGGAATGAAAGACACAAGACTGTGTTCCTTAGAGTGACTCACGTCTGTTTGGAGTGTTACAGGCTGTTTTTGTGCCATTTAGCAATTCTTCCGCCTCAAACCCTCCCCGTCTTCATTTTCCTAAAAATGCCAGATGGTATATATTTATTTTTATATCAATATGAATTTCAATACATTTAGCTTTGAGAATGTGTCAACACTTTCCTATCCCTTCACCCCACCCCCACCCACCACTTTCCCACCTCCAGGATAATTAAACTACCAGGTGGCATTGCAAAACCAGTAGGCTTGGGTTGCTGCTAGAGAGCATGGTGTTGCAGAAATCAGTCTTCGCCTGTGACCTACGGGTAGACACTTAATAGGAACTTTCTGATGATGACATTTCATGTCAGGTGGAGATAGGGCTAGAACCAAGCCCTGACTATGGCATTGTCCAGGCCAGGGTGGAAAGGAGGCAGGTCTGTGCCTGGCGTCTCTTGCTTCTGTTAGACACAGCTAAGCCCAAGGTTATGAAGAAGCAGAGGGTGTGCCATGGGAACGTCAGCCTCCTTTATGCAGTTTTCCACACAGCCAGGAGTCAGCTCCTTTCCTTCATGCTAATTAGCCCAGTCACTGGCACTGAACACACTGTCTGAAGTTGTATAAATCCCCATAGCAGTGCATGTTCCCTATTGTAGGAGGCCCTTGGAGCTGAAGGGTTGGGAGAGGCTCCTCAACTTGAAGCAATACATGAGCAAGTCAATACTCTTCTCCAGCAGGACATAGTGAGCCGTATGCCTGGGAACAGCCAGTGCTCTGCCGTGGACTCAGTGAAATTTGCCTAGACAAAAGCCAGATGAGCATGAACTTAAGGGGTCATGCAGAGGGCATTCAGGTCTTCTATTCCTGATCCAGCCTTGTTGAATGGTGGCAGGAAAAGCAAGCATAAATGAACACCAAGGATACTTCAAAAATGTCCTTAGACATAGAATAAGAAGGCTTGAGTTTGCATTCCAGCAGTATCATTTATTAACTGCATGACCTTGAGCAGATGAATGGACTTCTCTAAAGCACATATTTCCTTATCTGTCAGATGTGAGTAGAAATATCAGTTTCGGGCCGGCTCGGTGGCGCACTCGGTAGAGTGCGGCGCTTGGGAGTGTGGCGGCGCTCCCGCCGAGGGTTCGGATCCCATATAGAGACCGGTCTGCTCACTGGTTGAGCGCGGTGCGGGCGCGACACCGAGGGTTGTGATCCCGTTACCGGTCACGAAAAAAGACAAAAAGGAAAAAAAAAAAAATATCAGTTTCCCCATTCACAGGACTATGTGAGGGTCAAAGGACAATGCATACAAAAATACTGTGTAAACTATAATAGTGCCATGAGTATGTAAAGGATTATTAGAAATTTCTATTTTAGTTAAAATATATAACATTTTTATCAGTTTGTTCCTCTACTCTGTTTTTGGCCAGAATGGTTTGTAAATAGGTCAATGGAGAACTTTTGATTTTTTCCTCACCGTCTGTGCTATGTTCTGCCCTGGGCAGGCAGGTTGGCAGGCAGGGGCTGTGATTGGGAGGTGCAGGGCACACTTGCAGGTAACACGAGGTGTGGAAGAGGCACTCCTCACAGGAAGGGTATGGAACCAGAAGGATTCGGGGCAGCTGGAGGAGGTCAGTCTGGGTCACAATAGTGGGACCCCCCGCCCCAGGCAGAACTGACCATCAGGTGACCGAGT
Organism: Galeopterus variegatus; assembly: GCF_000696425.1. Taxonomy (NCBI): domain Eukaryota; kingdom Metazoa; phylum Chordata; class Mammalia; order Dermoptera; family Cynocephalidae; genus Galeopterus; species Galeopterus variegatus. The sequence goes on along the minus strand of NW_007726184.1, from coordinate 221,370 downwards.
TAGTGTGAGGCAAAAGGTGATCTCAGGCAAAGTTTGAAGCCAAGACACATACAACAGACGTGGACCTTTCTACAAGGTTTCCCTGCAGAGTGGGGTTTCCTGCCTGGACCTCAGAAACCCCCAGTTACCTCCCACCTGGCCTGTGACTTGCTGCAGTAAATGGCAGTTCCCACAGGGAGGGCTCCTGCCTGTCCACCCAATAGCCTTCAGTGTCACTGTCCAAATGAAAACCACGCCCCATAGCAGACTTGGAATCTGCTTGCATCTCCACATCCCCCAAGAGTTTCTGGTTCACATTCCCAGGCAGGCAGTTTTGGCTCCCCGAGGGGAATACCTAAATTTTTGGTATCACAAACTTCATCCTTAGTGAATGCTAGCAGCTTTCCATGTCTGAGACAAGAGTTCTAGTAGTAAGCATGCTGTCCTTACCTAAGCTGGCCTCTGAGAGATGTTTAAGAAACAAACAAGCAGGAAGCTCAACAAAAAACAGTGCAGACAGTATACATCACTCCCACTCCATCCTCGGAGTTCAGCATAATGGCTGATGAAGGACCCAGGGTTGCTGGCCCCAAATTAATATTCACCCATTTCTAGAGGTGATTTCATAGACCAAAAAAAAAAAAAAAAAAAAAAAAAAAAAAAAAAAAAAA
>NW_007726184.1:163104-220661 GCF_000696425.1 Galeopterus variegatus | reverse complement strand
AAAAACAAAAAAAAAAAAAAAAAAAAAAAAAAGTAAAAAAACCAAACAAGACCGTGAAAATGAGCCCTGTAAGTGATTTTCCAGAAAGGATTATCAAGAGGGCTTAGTGCTTTGAGTAAAGAACGCAAGAAATAAAGACTTGTAGTCTTCCTGAGAAATAAGAAAATAAACTTGAAGATCACTTTTTGGTTTAAGTCAGGAGTACAAACCGACCACAACCATGCTGGTTAGCCCGGGTGTTCCTTTGCTCGTTTAGCTGTGCCTGCGCAGTGTTGTAAGGTGATGTCACAGAAGCTGGGGCGACTGGTTGAAGTGGGCTCTGTGGACACCTGACAGCACTGAGAAGACAAGCTGGAGCAAGATCTGATGAGACAGTGGTTCACCGTCCCTCTGGGGAGCGAGGTGCAGACCCTCAGTGTGGGCGGGAGGTGGCGAGTGGGGCTGCGCAGCACAGGTGGGATTCAGGAAGGTTCTGAGGGGGGAGAGCTTGCACTCAGCAGGGCTCAGCAATGGCTTCTTGAAAGAAAGGGACCACTGTAGTGCTTGGAAATGGGGTGGTGGTGGAGAGGTGCATTCTAGGGGAATGCAGGGGAAGGAGCCAGCAAAGAGCAAAGACTCAGGGCGACCTCTCCAGCTGTGTTCAGGAGATGATGGGTGGACTAACTGGGTTGAAGCAGAGGCTCTGAGTTCAAGGGAATTGGGAGTGAACAAAGAATGTGGAGTTGAATGAAGATGAGCAGGAATCCTGTCCCTGAGTCTAAAACCTATTGAACCAAACGTTTCCTGGCTGAAAGGAGGCTTTGGGGGCCAGAGTTAAAGGTGCCAGTAGCAGGTAGCAGCACCCAGGCTGCCCGTGGCTTAGCTCCCCTGGAAGCCCTGGGTCTGCTCTACTGCTGAGCCACATGCAGCGCCACCCCTCTCCTGTGCCCTCCTCAGGAGGCAGAGACCTTCTCAGCCTCGTCCATTAGACACTGGTCCTTCACCAGCAGGCTGACAGGCTGTAGCTGACGTCCGGAGGCAAACGAGGCCTGACAGCAAGCGTGTGTTCACTGTGCTCATCTCTCACCTTGCCCAGAAACACAGCCAAGAAGCAATTGGGACAAAGCTCAACCCAAGCCCTGCCCTCTGCTTGCCTCGCTGCCCCAGATACATTAAACCTCCACAGATGCAGGTTTCCCTGTGTGTGTGTGCATGCATCAGTCACATTGTGTACATATGCAGATGTACTTTCCATGAACTTTTTTTTTTTGTTTTTTTGTTTTTTTCGTGACCGGTAAGGTGATCACAACCCTTGGTGTGGTGTCGCCCGCACCGCGCTCAGCCAGTGAGTGCACCAGCCATTCCTATATAGGATCCGAACCCGCCATGGGAGCGTCGCTGCGCTCCCAGCGCCGCACTCTCCCGAGCGCGCCACCGGGCCGGCCCTCTTTCCATGAACTTTTTGAAGATCCTTTGTATATTTGCTTGGATTTTTTTTTTTTCCCAGCATACTGAAAATCAGAGGTATCCTCTGCATCTTTCTTTCCCTTTCAAAGCCCACATCACATCTCGGCTAGTGCCATGGAAGAAACTAATCTTAGATATGAATTTATACTAAGATGTTAAGTGTCTGGTACTTTGATTGTAGAGCCTTTTATTGGAAAGGACTTCAGAAATGATTTTGTTCAGGGCCGGCCCGGTGGCGCACTGCTACAGTGCACCGCTTGGGAGTGCAGTGGCGCTCCCGCCAAGGGTTCGGATCCCACGTACAGACCGGCCGCTCACTGGCTGAGCGAGGTGCAGGTGCAACACCGAGGGTTGCGATCCTGTTGCCGGTCCCGGTCCAGTACGGGCGTGACACTTAGGGTTGCGATCCGTTGCCGGTCACGAAAAAAGACAAAAAGGAAAAAAAAAAAAAAAGAAATGATTTTGTTCAACCCCCTCATCTTACAGATGAGAAAACTGTAACCTATAGAAAGGAAATGAGTCTTTTCTGGCATCGCAGAAACAGAGACAGAGCTGGGACTAAACCCCAGGATCCTGACTCCCAAGTCCCAGGAACCCAGTTTTTCCTCCTTCCAGGAAACAACCACCTTATTGTAAATGCAGGACACATTGGACAGCATTGTATCTCTGTGTCAACCTCTGTGGGGAAAATAGGATAACTTAGTCAGGCTCCCTCAACATTTCTTGTAAACAAGTCCTATGGGGGTGGCTTGGTGGCATGTGGACCCATGTATCTTTCTAGTTAATTGCTATTGTGTGTTCTGCAGTTTGAAGCAGGCTGGCTGGCAGAGCTCGCCTCTAAAAATAGAGCATGTTTACTCTGCTGGCAGCTGCTCAGTTTCAGTTTTACTTTGGACCTTGCCATAGCAGTTGAGTTTCTGAGTTTCTCTGTGTGGACTGCTTAGCTCTTAGATGTGTGTGTGCCAAATAAAGACTATTCCTACTTCAACCAAGGCTCCAAGGGCCTTTTTGCTACTTACCTAGCTCATAAACCTGCCTGTGAAGGGTTTGTGAATGGGCTCAAGGGGTCTGTGAGCTCCAGACCCTAGCCCTAGCTCTACAATTGGCCTCGTTGTCAGGATTATGCCACAACCTCCATCCATTCAATCACCTGTCTATTCTACCTCCAAAATATATCTCTAATTTGCCCACTTCTCTTTAACTCTGCCATCACCCTTTTGGTACAAGCCATCATCATCTCTTTGCTTGGACCTACCAAGACACCTAATCAATGTTTTTACTCCCTGAATTCACCCTGCAGGAAGGGTGAAGAGTGATTTTTTTTTTATATTGTAGTAAAATATGCATAACTTACAACTTATTGTTTTGACCATTTTAAAAATTGTGGTAAAAAAACTCACATAAAATTTACCATCTTAACTATTTTTAAGTGTTCAGTACAGTAGTGGTAACACATGTTGTACAAAAAAACCTTCAGAACTTTTTCATCTTGAAAAACTGCAACTCCATAACAAACAATTCCCTTTGCCCCCTACTTTCAGCACCTGGCAACCAGCATTATACTTTCTGTCTCTAAGAGTTTGACCACTTTAGATACCTCATGTAAGTAGAATCATGCAATGTCTTTTTGTGCTTGGCCTATTTAACTTAGCCTTATGTCCTCAAGGCTCATCTGTGTTGCAGCATGTGACAGAATTCCATTATTTTTTATGGCTAATATTCCATTATATGTATATACCACATTTCCATTATTCATTCATCTGTCAATGGACATTTAGGTTGCTTCCAACCTCTTGGCTATTGTTAATAATGTTGCAATAAACATGGGTGTGCAAATATCTCCTTGAGATCCTGTTTTCAATTTTTTTGGTATATATATCAAGAAGTGAGATTGGTGGGTCATATGGTAATTCTACTTTAATTTCTTCAAGGAATCTCCCTACTGTTTTCCATAAGAGCTGCTCCATTTTACATTGCCACCAACAGTGCACAGGGGTTCCAATTTCTCCACATCCTCATGGACACTTGTTATTTTCTGTTTTTTGGATAGTGGACATCCCAACAGGTACAAGTTTCTCACTGTGGTTTTGATTTGCATTTCTCTGATGATTAGTGATATTGAACATTTTTCATATGCCTGTTGGCCATTTGTATATACTCTTTGGAAAAATGGGCAAGTCCTTTGCCCATTTTTAATTTTATTTATTTTTATTTTTTAGCGGCTGGCCAGTATGGGGAGCCAAATCCTTGACCTTGGTCTTGTAATACCGCCATCTAACCAACTGAGTTAACTGGCCAGCCCCCTTTGCCCATTTTTAAATCTGGTTATTTGTTTGTTGTTGGTTGTAGGAATCTTTATATATTTTGGATATTAATCCCTTATCAAATATGTGGTCGGCAAATATTCTCTCCCATTATGTAGGTGCCTTTTCACTCATTGACTGTTTCTTTTGCTGTTCTTAAGTTATTAAGTCCGATGTAGTGCCTTTTGTCTGTTTTTGCTTTTGATGCCTGTGCTTTTAGTGTTATATACAAGAAACCATCGCCAAATCCAGTGTCACGAAAATTTTCTCCTATGTTTTCTTCTAGGAGCTTTATAGTTTCAGGTCTTGTGTTCAAAATTTTAATCCATTTTGAGTTAACTTTTGTATCGAGTGTAAGGTAGGGGTCAATTTCATCCGTTTCCATGTGGATATCCAGTTTTCCTTATACCATTTGTTGAAGAGACTGCCCTTTCCCCACGTGTAGTCTTGGCACCCTTGTTGAAGATCATTTGACCATATACTCAATGGTTTATTTCTGGTCTATCTTGTTCCATTTTTTGCATACCTGTCTTTATGCTGATACCATACTATTTGGATTACTGTACCTTTATAATAAGCTTTGAAATCAGGAAGAGGGAGGCCTCCAACTTTATTTTTTTATTCTCAAGATTATTTTGTCTATTTAGGGCCCTTTGAGATAATTTTAACCATTTTTAAGTGTACAATTCAGTGGTACATTTACCATGCTGTGCAACCATCACCACTATCCATTTTGAAAACTTTTTCATCATCCCAAACTGAAATTCTGTACCCATTAAACAATAACTCTCCATCCCTACCCCACCCTCAGCCCCTGGTAACCACTATTCTTTCCATCTCTATGAATTTGCCTGCTCTAGATATCTCATACCCATGTAAGTGGAATTATACAATATTTGTCTTTTTGTGTCTTGCTTATTTTACTTGGCGAAAATTTTTTTTCACATAAAAAAATAGGTTTAATGCAGGTGGTTCATCTCATAAAGAATTTATCAGGCACTCGAGGCACCCAGCAGGGTGGTGTTCAGCATGTAGCAAGGGACTGTCCACTCCCTGCACTGCGTGGTTATGTTCAAGGCGGCACCCCCAGCCTGCTCCCATGGACACGCACCCACCTGCACCCTCTGCCAGGGAGTCTTCAGTGGTTCTGAGTAACATGAGTTAATTAACATAAAACAAAGCTTCTTTGGCGAAACAGCATGATTTAGTGCAAAAGATTTTCCGTGAAGTGGGGTCCACTTGGGTAAGGTCCTCACCTGCCCGACAGGTAATCAGACAGACGTCCTCTTGGAGCCCCCATTGGCCTCAGCCCAGGAGATCTTCGAACAGAAGCCGGCTAAAATTAAATAGCATGGTTTACAGCCATGTATTTTTTGCTTTCTCTACCTGATCTTGCTTTTTCTAAGTTTATTTCCCAGTGGCACACAACTGTCATGACAGCTCCCTGGCCACTGGCCTGCCTGGCTGGGCAGGGTCAAAGGGGCCACCATCCATGACCTGGGGTGTGGGAACAACAGTTTGGGATCAAGTGAGTGTTGGCCTACTTGTTATCCTCAGCACTGGGGCCCTACATCCTGCCTGCGGGCAGCCTTGGTCTCACCTGCTGTCCCAGCTGTTATCCAGAGGGTCTTCCCACCACCAGCCCCACAGCACCTCCTCACCCCCCGCCCCCAGCACCCATAATGCCACCTCTGATAGAGAAGGCCGGAGCCAGGGGTACCACGGATGACGCTCGGGGAGGAAGGGCCGGTCAGCGCGAAGACCCTGCAGCACCAGCCTCACGTGGACAGCGCAGGGAGTGGCGCGTCCCGGACCTCGCAGAGGCTGCAGGCACCGGGCGGCTTGTGTGTCCCGGCAGGGGCTTCCCCCAGAGGGCAGGGGCCCAGCCACCGCCACCTCTTGGCCCAGCATAATGTTTTTAAGGTTCACCCATGTTGTCGCTTGTGTCAGAATTTCCTTCCTTTTTAAGGCTGAGTAATATTCCATTGTTTGTGTGCACCTCATCTTGTTTACTCACTTGCTGATGGACTAGAGCGGTATTTTATAAACACAGATCACATCATTCCCCTGTACCTTAAGATGCTTCCCACTGCTCTTGGGATAACGTACATCCTTGTGGCCCTGCCTGCTGGGATCCCTGCCGCCCCCAGCACCGGCCTCCAGTCAGCCCGCCGTCTTCCTGCTGCAGACTCCAGCACGTGCTGCATTCCCTCTGCAGGAAACCATTTCCTCCCCTCCACCCACCCACCTCTGCCTAGTTAGCTTCTGCTAAGCCTTTGGCTCTCAGCTGCAACTTCTCTCCTCAGGGAAGCCCTTCCTGACCTCTTAGAAAATATCGTCCCCTGCTGTAGGTGCTGGAGCGTCTGCATCCGTCAGTCAGTGCTCTGACTGCAGTTATAGTTAATTAGTTCAATCCCACTTTACCATTGTTAGAATTCAGCTTTTTATTTTTTTTTTTTATTTTTATTTTTTTTTTGTCTTTTTTCCGTGTCCGGCAACGGATCGCAACCCTCAGTGTCGCCCCCGTACCGGACCGGGGACCGGCAACGGGATCGCAAGCCTCGGTGTTGCTCCCGCGCCTCGCTCAGCCAGTGAGCGGGAACCGGTCTGTATATGGGATCCGAACCCTCGGACGGGAGCGCCACCGCGCTTCCCAAGCGGCGCACTATCCAGTGCGCCACCGGGCCGGCCCATAGAATTCAGCTTTTTATGTTTTTCAGACCACTGACAAAGTTATTGCTCACTCATCAGGGAGTGAAGATGGAGAAAAGGCCATTTGGAACCTAAGAGGTTGCAGTGTGCAGGGTTCCTCTCAATGGATACTTAGACTGCCTATCAGCAAACGAAGCTCCTGCACTAAAGCCAATGATGGAATTTCATTTTGCTACCTGTCCCCAGCATGTCCAATTTAGGGCCTAATTCCTCCTTTGGCTGCTCCCCTCCTCACCTGCTCCTCTCCTTTCACTGATGGTTCTTAGGTTTCTTTAGTTGCTGCCCTCTAGCAGTTTCCAATGCTATCACCTCAAATCAACTTTCAAGAAAGTTTCTTTATAACCCATCCCAAACTATGAGTCATAACTCATTATTTCTGGAAAGGTGTACTGTTTTATTTCTCTCTCAGCCTTAAAAACAGATTCTAACCTTAGCTCAGAGGAAGTTCAAATCAGTCCTTGTCAATAAATGTTTATTTAGCTTCTATATGCTAGACACAGAGCTCTGGCAGTACAAAAATGAAGAAGATATGGTAGTCTTTGCTTTGAGGCAGTTATGCACACATTAACAAATAATTTCAAGCCAATTTGATAAAGGCTATGGTATAGGTATGCTGAGGGTTTAGGGAAAAGTCTGCTGGGAGAGAGACACCTGAGCTGTCTTGAAGGCTAATGCAGTCAAAGTAAGGAAGGTGGGAAAGGCATGACGGAGGCTCTGAGTTGTGAAAAGCACAGTGAGTTGAGGGCAAGCTACAGTTGCTACTGCTAGAACACGAGGAATCAGTGAATGCGGGAGAGAAGACTGAAGAACTGGAGGGAGCCTGGTTAGACAGGACCTGGAAGTTAAGTGAAGGAACGTGAACTTCATTCTACAGAGAAGGGAAAACCACATTTAAAGCAACATTGTGACATGGTCAGATTTGAGCAACATGGTGACATGGTCAGATCTGAGTTTTTGATACATCTGGCTATAGGTGGAATGATCCTTAAGATACACTGTTAAGTGAGAAAAGCGAGATGCAGAACAGTGTGTATAATAAACTACTATTTCTGCTACTAAAACATCATACAGACATATGCATGTATATATATTGGTGTCTGTAAGGATATTCAAGCAGTGGTTGTCTTGGGTAGGAGAGCTGGATGGCTGGGGACAGAAATGAAAAAGAGACCTTTTTCACTGAATATACTTTTGCACATTTTATTACTTATTAAGAATGAATTTATAATTATACTACCATAGTCAGATAAAAAGCTTGGTGAATCTTTAATAAAAGGCTTGGTTCTTTTAAGCAAGTGTCAACTTAGCAAGAGTAAAGGAAAGTGGCAGAGAGTGAAGGCCATGCCTCATATTTGGCTGACATCTTAGTTAAGAGATGGGTTTTTTTTAGTACTTTAGTTTTTTTTGGTACCTTGTCCCTGGAACATTAATATATACCATTGAATAGAGTTATGTCACTGTTCATGTTATTAAATATAATGATTGGCACAAAGATACTGAAGAAAAAAATGGCCTGGGCACAAAACTCAATAAAACAGAAAGAGCACAAGATTAGAAACAGGACAACCAGAGGCTTCTGGTCAAGATGGCAGAATAGACAGTCCCCAGCATCACTCTCTCCCACAAATCAACCCATTGACAACTATAAAAAGCAACAACAGCCAAGCTGGGGCCACTAGAGCTCAGGGGAAGAGGAAGAGAGACCTATGGTGTGCATGAAGGAAGATGGGAGAAGCCACGATGAGAGAAAGAGAAAACTGCTCTGACCGTTTCAAATCCTGACTGCTTCCAGGCTGGAGCTGCTGAGCCCACAGAGCAGGAGCTGGCAAAAGCCACAGCTGTGCCCTTTGGATGGAGTTACTTGGAGGTGGCAGGGGAGAAGAGGGTCTTGGTGGCCCCCAGGCCAGCAAGACCACTAATAGGGTTCCCAGGGACCCACACAGGAGCGAGGATCCACAACAACTGAAAAAAGGAGCCACTCAGAGGCTGGTGAGTCATCGCAAGGGACCAGCGCATGGCCCATCCCATGTGGAGTGTTTGCAGGATGGGCTGTGCAAGAGACAGGCCCATTGGGGGAACACAGGCACAGCAAGGACAGCTGACCAGCAGTCCAATCAGCAAAGGACCACTCAGAGGAGACTGGTCAGGAACATAGAATTGCATGGGGTGCAGTTTGATGAAAAGACTCAGGCCCAGATCAGAGTGTCTACACAACCTAGGTGTACCAGGTCTCTGGAGAGCCGGAAGTACCTATAAAGTCAACCATTAAAACCTGAGCTGCACAAAAAGCCTTCCCTAGGGAATCAGCAGCAAAGTAGCAATTAGCTAAACCACACAGCTCAAGTACTGGTCCCCACAGAAAGATCCTCCATTCTAGAAGTAAGCAAAGGACAAAAACTTAGTTCCAGCCCAGGCACACAACCAGTGCCTTGGGGGCCCGCCCAGGGACCTGAGGTATGGAGCCAGGGACTGGACTGACCTCACACAACCAGGCACACCATCAGCACCAAGGAGCATGCCAAAAACATCACCTCCATATGGGTGGCCCAGCACAGCCACCACAATAACCACAATAACCATGGCTGCCATGAAACAGCATCTGCTGCTGCTAGACGCCACAATCACCACGCAGATGGTCCACCAGCCACTGGAGTTCATTGACACAAGGAGAGTCACCAGCAGAGACCAAAGAGAAGAAGATAATGTCTCTGTCCACAAAGCCCATTCCAGAGTGACAGAAGAAGCAGCTGCTCTATGATAATGTTTGGGGACCTGATCACACCTCTCAGCATTGGACAGATCATCTAGTAGACAAATCAACAGAGTAACCATCACTCTTTCAGAGGAAGAGAAGAAATCTAGGGTAATTACAAAGGGGATGAGGGAGGAAGAGGGGGATGGGGAGAGATTGGACAAGGGGCATTAAGAATAAGTACGATTTGTAACAATATATATGCAAGTAATATTGATTTGATCAACATATGTCAATGTTGAACCCCCAAAATATATATAATCAATTATGATTCAATAAAAAGAAAAAAAAAAAAAAAGAAACAAAGAAACAGGACAACCAGAAAATAGGTTGCTTGACTATCCAGGCAAGAAATACTTAGGGAGGAGAAGAGGACAGTAAAGAAGGAAATCTGTTGAAAGAGAGAGCAAGAGATAGTGGGTATTGTTGGTAGGAATATTCTGCATCTGTGACATCCAGATGGGTAAGTTTTGGTATGGTAGGGAACAAAAAGAAGAAAAAAACCAGCTGAATTTGGGTTAGGAGACCTGGATTTGAGTTTGACTGCTGCTACTTCTAACCTGAGTGATCATTTGGCATGCTACTTAAATTCTCTGAGTTTTAATTTCCTCATTCTTCCAGTAGTGATTGGACTTCATAGGGTTGTTGTAAGGACTAAATGACTCAATATGTGTAAGATATACTTTGTAAAGAGCTAAACCTGAGGAGGTTGAGTGAGGATGTATGCTTAAAAAGACAAAGGTACTTGAAAAAGAACTCATGCTTATGAGAAACTATCATGCCGCATATACTGAAAAGAACATGGAGAGGCCACTGGTTCCTGGGGCTTAACCCTTATCTATTCTCTCCTTCTGCCTCACTGACAGAACCCTGGTTTTATTTAGATGGCAATGTTTTCAGCTATAAAACTGTATTTCTCAGCCTCCTTTGCAAATGGAGGTGGCAAATTAGATGTAAGAAGAAATATTTGGGTAGAAATTCGGGGGAAGCTGTTTCATGGGCACTGACTCGGCTGGGAGGCCGACTCTTTCATCCTGACCCCTTCTACTTCCTACAACTGAGAACAGATGTGACAGCTGAGGTGCCAGTAATCAATGTGTGATCATGAGGCACTCTGAAAGATGGAAGCCATGCAATGCATTTGGCAGAAGAGAAAGATAAAAGGTGCCTCAGTTTCTGGTGACCACAGGGACACTATTATCAGTTCAGTCTGCCTAACTCCAGACTTCTTTTACGTACAAGAACAGTACACCCTACCTTGGTTAGGGCACTGTTATTTGAGGCTTCTGTTTCTAGTAAATCAAACTTTTTCCTGAATGATACATATTCTCTCACAAAGATGTTTAAGGATCAAAAAACAATATCCAAGAGTGGGGTCAGCAGACCTTTCTGCTAAAAGACCAGGTAGTAAATATTTTAGGCTTTGTGAGCCATATGGTCTCTGTTGCAACTGTTGTACCTGGTTCTGCTGTTGTGCATAAGCAGCCACAGGTTATATGTAAACAAATAAGCATCACTGTGCTCCAATAAGCTTTTATTTATAGATACTGAAATTTGAATTTCATATAATTTTTGTGCATCATGAAATATTTTTCTGCTTTTGATTTTTTTCAACTATCTAAAAACATAAAGCTATCCTTAGCTTGCTGGTCTCACAAAAACAGGATTTGGCCCCAGGCTACAGCTTGCCACCTCCCTGCTGTACAGGATAAAATTCCTACAAGTAAATCAAGGTGTAAGCAATGCAGCCTTTATTACGTATTTGTTAGTTATCTTTTTGCTTCTGTATGTTTCCAAACCTTCTTGGATGTAGCAGAACGGGGCCTATAAAATGATGAAACTAGTTTCTAAACAACATGTCGAAAATCTCATATCTGAATGATTGCTGCCTTCCACGGATGACCTTAGGATGTAAGAGACCAATCCCAGTGGTGTTATCATAATATTATGCAAAACTTTATTTGAATATTTAAGACTTGGTCTGTTTGTTTGAAAGAATCAATCATCTTACTTCGTAACCATACTTTATAAGACCACATTATTGTTGACCACTCATGATGTTAAGCTAGTGAAGGCCAGTCAGAGGTAGCCTGGAGCAGCATGGTGCAGACCATGGACCTCACCCACATGAGCTGTTGTGCTTGCAGTGGCTGGCAGAGGCTGTTAATCGTGGTGGAAACACATGGAAACAGAGCAGTGCTCAAGGTGTTGTGGGAAAGGCTGAGGGAAAACTTACTATTGGGGGGCTGGAGAGATGTGCAAGTTGGTTTAAAAAAAACCATGGTTGTGTGAAGTCTGATCATAGCAGGTAACTTTTCTGATGGGAAAGATGCAGTGTTGGTGGAAAAACAGATGGATGGAGCTCAAGAGTTTATATTGGAGAGAGAGATTAAGGACACAGATTGCCAAACTTTAAAGCAGTATGAAAAAAAGCCTGTGGCGCGTGCGCACGTGTGTGTGTGTGTAAATTGTCAGAGCCATTGACACTTTCCAGAAAAACAATCAAACTATTTATCCAACATCATGTGCACAAGTTAATGGGTTGATTAAAATGTTGACTTTTCTTCCAGTAGGTGTGACAGCACATACACACATCCTGTGTGTTGTGTATGTGAGAATGTGTGTGTACTCAGGGAAGGGTGGATGGGGATATCAACAGCTTGTGTGTGGAGGGCAGAGGATGACTTGGGCATGAAAAGTCAAGAAGTAGGTGAGAGCAGCTTTTAATCGGCCAATAATAATTGTTCAGCCTCATCTATGGGGATAACAGAGCGGGTGCTCTCTGGCTCAGGCTCTCCCTCTTTCTCTTTTTCCCCAGGCAGCTGTGCAAAGACTTAACCATGTGACCCTGAAAGCATAACACTGAAAGCCTCTGACTGTGCCAAGAATGTAGGGAAACAAAGGCCAAAGCCAGGGCCTGCGCCAGCTGCCAGGAGTCCTCATCCCCAGCACCGATACAGAAAAATAATAGCAGGGTGCCACTGACCATCACTCTCCTCATTAGGGCCAACACTCTGACTTGGAGATGAAATCTAGCCCCCTTCTCTTCATGCCTCTCCCACCCTTCTGTCCTCCCTGCTCCTAGAAGTTAGGTAGAAGAGTGCAGGAAACAAGACGTTCTCCTTCTCTCTCTGGAGAGAGTGAGGGGTGTCCCTGCAGGCCAGGTGGAATTCCTGGAGAGCTCGGGATTTGGGGGTGGAGCGAAGGAGGAGCGAAGGAGGCCCTCTTGAAGATGAACTCTGAAAGTTCCATGAGGCCTGAGTGACTTGAACACCGGGACCAGCTTGGTTCTACTCTAGAACTCACGATGTGCTCAGGCCTAAGATGTCTCCTCCCAGTCGTGGTCCTATTTCTCTGTACAACGCTTCTGCTCTTGGCTGATGGCTTCTGCTAGGAGGCCTTCAGGAGAAAGCAGAACCAGTCTCTTGCCCTCATTAACTTTGTCTCTGTTTCTTTACTTCTCTAGACTCACCGCACCCCATCTGTCCCTCCTTCTTTCTTTTTTTTTTTTTTTTTTTTTTCCTTTTTGTCTTTTTCCGTGTCCGGCAACGGACGGCAACCCTCAGTGTCGCACCCATACCGGACCGGGACCGGCAACGGGATCGCAACCCTCGGTGTTGCTCCCACACCTCGCTCAGCCAGAGAGCGGGAACTGGTCTGTATGTGGGATCCGAACCCTCGGCGGGAGCGCCACCGCGCTTCCCAAGCAGCGCACTGTAGCAGTGCGCCACCGGGCCGGCCCCCTCCTTCTTTCTGAAGTCTTAGTTCTACCACAGGCCTTAGACCTGCACACTCTGGTTAGACCATCAGCAGACCCACACTGCAGTTCCTGTACAATTTTACACCAGCATTTTTACTTCCCTGGGGCTTGATTGTTTCAATACTTCTCTCGGTTGGTCAGAGCTCGGTGTTATAACAACAAGGTCAAGGGTGCGGATCCCTGTACCGACCAGCTGCCAAAGGGAAACAAAAACCAAACAAAAAAAAAACTGTTCTAGGGCTGGCCCGTGGCTCACTCGGGAGAGTGCGGTGCTGATAACACCAAGGCCGCGGGTTCGGATCCCGTATAGGGATGGTCGGTTAGCTCACTGGGTGAGCGTGGTGCTGACAACACCAAGTCAAGGGTTAAGATCCCTTTACCGGTCATCTTTTTAAAAAACAAAGCAAAACAAAACAAAACAAAACTCTGTTCTACCTACCCTTTTTGTTAAGAGTAAGATGGCATTAAAAAGTAATGAAAAATACTAAAAAAGCAAAACAAAACCAAAAAACACTATAAAAGTACTATTTTTACATGCTGCTGCTGTATGTGAAGAGGACAGTTGTTAACTATTAAAATGTTGGCAGTAATACATTCAATGGGTTATTTCTGAGGTGGCAGATTGAGCTTTTGTCTTATAAGACACCCATTTTCTAGCGTCTACTAGTCAAATACCACTGACACCCAATGAGAAGTCTGGCTTTCATTGATAAACTTTTTGGCTGTCATTATCTTTCAAGATGATAAACTGAACCAACATTACAATTATTTTTATGAGCTTTTTCTCTGTGTCAAATTTGGTCACAATCACTCAACTCTTTTAAATGTTGTCATGGAGTTTACAAATAAACATGAAATGCTACAGGACTGAGTGGAAATAAAAACCCTGCTGTCACCTTGCACCTTGTGGTGTGACCTTGAATGAGTGACATGGTGTCCTCATCTGTTGCGTGACATTTAGCACCCTCGTGGCACTGACGGTGTGTGGATCTGTACACGAGTGATTTGGTCTTTCTCAGGATGAACACAGACATGCCATTGAAAACCCGCACAGACTGCCATTCTGCTCCACGGTGGTAACTCGAACATGTGGAACTTAAGAGGTCTCTAGGAGGCGTTTGGGAGCACTTACCATTGGGTCAAAATTAGACAATCATTTGTGGAAGTAAAAGAAACAGACAGACCAACTTGAAGGGCCAGATGGCTGAGTTAGAACAGAAAAATTTCTTCAGAAGGTTAGTTATTCTGCTGCCCACAAGCAACAGTGACACTCAGGAAACCCTAGGACCCTCTGAGGGGGACGACATGTCCTTATCAGACCTTACAATACTTCCCAACAAAGAACATTGACTTAAAAATGAATGGTACCAACAGCATGAATAGAAAATCTTACATGCTCCTGAAACCTCAGCGCTGGTTCTTGGTGCATGCTCTATCTATAGGGTCACATCTCACACTGATTTGTTAAGGAGAGGTTGTGGGTGTTATGAAATGTAAATAAGCTAATGAGAACAAATAACAAAAATAATCTTTTTCTCTAGGGCCTGAGAGTACTTAGTAAGTGTAGTTCTCAAATCTCTGCCATGCGTTAATACATGAGAATCCAGGAAGCAAATGACAGACCCAAGACCACACAGGAAGGCAGAAGCAGAGCTGGCACAGAGCCGCGGCGGCTGCTCTCACCACTGGCCACAGTCCCTCTGCTCTTCAGCATCATGTGGTGCCTGGAGCATTCTTTTGAGCTTTAGAACCCATTCTTTTTCCAAGGGGATCAGTTCCTTCCATCCAAAGGCGGACGGAAACCCTTTCAGAGTTCATCAAACACCAAGTGCAGCCTGTAGCTGCTGCTGCATTCGGCTTCTGCACCCCATTACTTGCCCTGACTCTCTTGCTCATCCCCTTCCTCAGCCCTCCGATTTGTGTCTGTCTTCTGTTGCCTGTCATGGATTTCCCTTCCTGTCCGCCTCATGTTCCAAGTGCTTTGTTGCTTCATTTTCATGGGGATTTATAAAACCTTGCCTGTTTCTTGCTCACACCCCTTGGCCAGGAAAGTCGGAAAGTCAGATAGACCTGTAGAAAGAGTTCACCTCAAGGGCTCAGGCAAAGGAGGCAAGAAGGGCAGCACCAGAGCAGAGGTAGATGGCAAGACACAGTTTTCACACACGATGCCTGCATCACAGTCCTTATTCCTAGTGGACCAAACCCGAGGAGGCCTCTGGAGGCCTTGGGGATGGCAGTATTTCCCTTCCTATCTCCTTCTGTTTCATAAATCTACTTTTCAGAGGGTAGAAAAAAAAAAGACCCACCGTCCTCTAGGAACCCCTCTTTCTTTTAGGCTGTGATAAGCACCCTACTCTGAGTGGGTCACAACCATCTGAAGGAGGCAGGGAAGAGATAACCAAATCATCTGACTTCCAAGTGACCTGATAGACCAGGGTCAACCAGGACAACCTGAGACAAGATCATACACAGAAGTGTAGGTTCTGAAGTGTTCTGGGATGGACTTAGCCTCTTGGGAAGTGATTGCACGAGACCCTTGTGACATCCCAGAGTCGAAAGGTATGGGCCCTGGGTTGCACCATATACAACTAAGGGCATTTTACTTTTCCAAAGCATTATTAGAGAAGTTTTACAAATGTTCGGTTTTATCCTAAACGGGCTAAGGGTAGTTGAGTGGGGAATTAAGAGATGGAGATAGGGGAGAATGGACAAGAAGAACGCTGTGCCTGCAGAGTCTGGAGAAGTCTCAGCTGCAGCATGATGGCAGGGAGCCACAGCTCCAGGGAAAGGCAGGCAGAAGACAGGATTGGAGTTGCCTTTTAGGGAAATAGCCTTACCAGCAATTCCAGTTTAAAAAATAACTTTGCCAGCACAGATCGAGTCTTGGCTGTCTTCTATCTGGAACACAATGAGGAGCACATCTTTGGAGTTCAACCCTGAGTCCCGGGTCACTCCTTTGCCTGCCACTTACGGAAGGCAGTGGAGACACTTAGGACCCTTTTGCTGGGGTAGGTCCCAAAGGCCTCAGAGGAAGAAGTCTGGCCTCAGAGTTGGATAGGGCTGATAATTATTAACAAAATAGACTATTATATTGTGCAAGGAACGAGAAGAACATGGGCCCCACTGTCAGACAGAAAGACGTGGATGGATTTCAGTGTGACCATTCTGCTTATCTTGCTGCCGGGGTCTTTTGCAGTCGGCTGTTCCCTGTGTGCACTGCAGATGGTGATGTTAGAAAGAAGGAAGCCAGTTAAGAGGGAAGGAAGGCTTCTCTTGGTTCAGAAGACAGTACCCCAGAAAAACAGAAGTGGATTGGAGGCTTCTGCTGCTGTTTCTCCTGATGACACGGGATGGCCCCTCATTAGATAAAGCAGGAGAAGCAGCTCTACATTACTGCTAGAGCAGTCTCGGGGCCGATTTGTGAGAAAGATGGGTATGAAGCTCTGGGGACTATAGGTAACAGTGGCCCTGGTTTGGGTATGGCTGGGTTCCTATAAACTACCTTTCAAAGCGCGGTTCCAGCCCCAGCTCAGACTCACCTCCACTGGGAGACCGTCCTTCACGGTTCCAGCACACAAGGAAATCATGTTTTTCTACAGTATGGTCTTTCAGCTCCAAATTGAATTATATTTGTAATTAAATTATTCATTTACTTCAAATTATTTCATTTACTATAAAACGTTTCTCTTCAACCAGACTGTGTACACCTTTCCCCATCTTTACAC
Organism: Galeopterus variegatus; assembly: GCF_000696425.1. NCBI lineage: Eukaryota > Metazoa > Chordata > Mammalia > Dermoptera > Cynocephalidae > Galeopterus > Galeopterus variegatus. Next base: position 203,963 of record NW_007726184.1, on the reverse strand, counting down.
ACTAAGCACACAGCCCAGGGCTAGATACACCATAGCCCCTCACTGAGCACTCGCTCAAGTGAAATTAGAGAACCGGAGTGAGCGGCACAACCAGCTTTGTATTGAGTGAGGCAGTTGCAGACACCAATGCTTCCCCCACTGCCAGATGCCACCTCCCTAGGAAATTCAGCATCCCCTTTGGAGAAGCCAATTTCATACTCCAGATGCTCATTTTACATCTCTAGCACCCATTCCCTGCCCTTCACACCAGATAATGACCTTGCTTTATACTTTGTAGAGAAAATTGGTGTGGTCTGAAGAGCGTCACCTCCTCTTCCCACCATGCGTTGCCCCCAGTCCGACTGTATCTGTGCCACATGGATGGGCCTCCTCCTTGTTTCAGCAGCAGAGGTGTCCCTACTCCTATCAGAGGTCAGTCTTCCACTTGGACTCTGAACCGTCCCTTCTCTCTCCAAGGTCTTCACTTAGCTTCTCTCCTTTTTCTCCCAAATTTTTAGCTTCTTTTCTGTCTCTGTTATCATTTGCAATTAAAAAGAAAAAATTGCCTTAATATTAATAGTACCAAACACTTATATCATGCTGTTTAGTCTGTGCCAGGAACAGTTCTAACTGCTTTACACATATTAACTCAATCTTCCTATCAAGCCTATGTGGTACTGGGTGCTATTGTATTTTGAAGATGAGGAAACTGAGGTGTGGAGTTTAAGTAACTTGCCCAGGGTCACATGGCTAACAAGTGGCAGACTTGGGTGGGGGCAGTTGGAGCCCCCTGCCACCCAAGTCTGCCACCACCCCCTTTTACTTCTTTTCACAGCAAAGCTCCTCAAAATCGATGTTCACCCTGCCTCCAGTTCTTCACCTGACATTCTCTCTTCACCTGGTTCCACTCGGCTGTGTCCCCTCCATTCTCATGTCCTCTCCAGTGGCTTCCAGCGAGGTCACCGTTGACCTGCATCCTACCCAAGCTGATGGCTAATTGTCCTATGCCACCTCACTTGGCCTTTCAGCAGGACTTGATGCAGCCCATCGTACCTCTCTCTTGAAGCAAGTTCTTCTCTAGGCTTCTGGGCCCCAGCCCCTCCCATCTTCCTCATACCGCCCTAGCTACACCCTCTCATCTCGTCTGTGGACTCCTCCTCGTCCTGTCCCCTGCTGGTCCTCAGTCTTCCCACCTTCCCCCTCTGTCTGCATTCCCTTCAGTGGTCTTGCCCACTCCTGCAGGTGGCTTTGTGTGTCACAGATATGCGAATGGCTTCGCATCTCACACCCTGCTGACCTTTCAGTTGAGCTTCAGACTTGCATCCTCGTCCCAGTCTATGTTCTCTCGCTGTCCGCAGGCATCTCAGGCCTAACATGTCTAAAACAGAACACTTGGTTCCTTCCCACTCCAAGCCCATTTATTTCCTAGCCTTTTCCATCTTATTAAGTGAAACCACTGTTCACTCTGTTGTTCAGGACAAAAAGCTCGTCCTTAACTCTTTGCTTTCTCTTCTATCGCACAATGAATTTGTAAGTTCTCTCCATTTTACCTTCAGAATGCCTTTCATAACAGGCCGCTATTCACCACCTCTACTCCCTCCACCAGATCTAAGCACTGAACTCTCTTCCTCAGACCAAGGCTCCCTCCCTAGTCTTCCTAGCTCCATTCCTGGCCCATCATCTGCAAAGCAGCCCGAGTGTGATCTCTCTAAAGTAAATACTGCATCACAGCGCTATTCCCCTTAGAAAATCCAGCAGAATCCAAAACTCTTCCCATGGCCTATAAGGCCCTTCATAACTGGTCCTACCAGCTTCTGCAGCCCCTCTCCCTTCTCCCCCAGTCCACTGAGGTGCTGTCCAGCTGGCCTAGACATGGCGAGCTCTTCTCTGACTCAATGTCTCTCTCCTCCTCAGTGTGCCCTCTTCTGGAACACTCTCCCTATTGCATGGCTGCCTCTTCACCTCTCAGGTTGAGACTTTAACCACATCTGCTCAGACGGTTCTGCCCTGACCTTCTGAGCTACAGGACCCTCAAATCACTCTCTATCTCCATCTCATGTTCTGAGTAGCACTTACTACACAAAATTATCTTGTACAGTCATTACTTATGTTGCCTGTCTCCCCCAGCCTCCCACCTCACACTCCACATGTGAGCTCCTGAGGCAGGGGCTTGCCTTGTTCGTGGCCATGTTCCAAGTACCTGGAGCTGTCCTGGCACGTGGCAGGCACTGAGTATTTGTGGGGCTCTCCAGCTCTCCTCCTTCAGAGAGAAAGGAAGCCCCTGGGAAGCTGGGGCTGGGGCTGTGCTGAGCCTTTCCCCTGCCCTCGGCCTGTGTCAGCCCACGGCCATCTGCTGCTTCCTGCTTTGACCCTCCTTTGCTTGCTGTGGGTAAGCCGCCAGCAGTTTGGTGCTCGGGTGGGGGAGGTGGGAGGGCAGGGGCCAGCATGCCAATGAAAGCACAGGCCACGGTCCAGATCGATGGCTTCGTGACCTCAGCTACATATAATTAAGCACAGAGTGGCTGACTGAAACCTTGAGGGCCGGTGCTCTGATTGCTGCTCTCATTTCTGCTCTCTTCCAAGCTTCAATTAAGGGAGCTACAAAAGATTCCTATCATAAGCCATGTGATGATCTCATCAGCTAAGACAAATATTTTTTTCTGGTTATATTTATAGAACTCTTTCTTGTTTCCTTGAACAACCTTCACTGGCATTATCTTGTTTACCTTCTCTTCATCTAGATTCAAATTTGTGGGGGGCAGATTTTTATCTGTTGCTCTTAGCCATACTGGATTTCCAATTTCTCTGTTTTTCTTCCCTTGGCTTTCATCTGTGGGGCTCTTTTAAAATCAAGCAGTTCGTAATTTCCTGTTACCAAGGCAGTAACTAGTATCATAAGAAAATAGACAACATTTGCCCCTGCCAATCACTTTGTGGTGATTTTTCTTAGCAGTGTCTCATGGCCTCCCAGGGGAGAATGGGGCTTGCCATCCCTTTCCCCTTTTTGCTTTCAGTCACATGCCCCTTATGCCAGGCCCTCCCTCAGTCTTCTCTGGGTGAGAAGAGCAGACCATCCCCACAAACCTCTGGACTAATAGCTGGGGCATCTGACCCTGCCTACTGTCCCACAGTGAAGCACAAGTGAGACTAAAATACAAGGGCACTTCAAAAAGTTTATGGAAAGATTTGTATTATCTTTCAACTGTATTTTTCCACGAACTTATTGAAGGACCCTGGTATATAGCTTGGTTAGGAATCTGCTTGCCCAGCAACATTATCTCTTCCTTGGGGGCCCATTATCCTAGCTACAGTTGGGCCAGGAGAATGGGACCCAGCAAGCTGAGGAGGCTGCATGTTACTAAATCCTGCTCCTGCATTCTGGGAAGGGCTGACAAGGTGCAGAAAGAGGTGGCATGGCCAGCCAGACAGGGCGGAACTGAGTCTTTGGTGCCCCTCAACTTCCTAGTTATGATGTGTTCTCCCTCTGGATCATGGCTTCTCAACTAGGCATTCTCAAAGAGGGATATTGCCCCAAGGCAGGGGGATTCATTCTTGGAGGACTGAAAAAAATCATACTCTTTTTATGTGTGTAGCACTTATGTACGTATAGTATACAAACAGATATACAGTGTATCTGTAGTATTAAAATATCATGGGAGCTGGCTGGTTAGCTCAGTTGGTTAGTACACAGCCCTATAACCCCAAGGTCATGGGTTCAGATTCATGTACCAGCCAGCTGCCAGAAACAAAACAAAACAGAACAAAAAACACTCATGGGGGGAGCAATAAAAGTGCTCTTTAAGGGGTGATGACAACGAAAAGGTTGAGAAACACCGTCCTCGTCCTTCCTTAGATGGCCATCTCGTTCTCTTGTTTTTCTCTCTCCTGACAAATACTTTGCTTTCAGCAAAGAATCTAAAACACATTCCCACTAAGTAATGAATGTCTGATAGTAGTTTAAAATGGCATCTCTCATAGGGATATTTGCCCACTAATAGGCCTGACAATACCTCGAGATAAAAAGGAATGAAGTTCTAGCTGTGGAATTGTAGGTTAGGGCAAGCAAAAGGGGATGTTGCTTTTTGAAAAACTTGAATTCACTGACTATATCGTTTTACATAAAAGATACGGACACATGTCTGCCAAAAGATCTTTTTAAAATCGATTTTAGATGTTAAGAGGCTTCCCCTTGGATGTGATTTAGAAATGGAAATGTTGAAACTTCTAGGATAGTTTGATGGGTTTTGGCAAGCCAGAATAGTTTTTGAAGTTAGGACAATTCTGGAAAATCCAGGACTTGTGATTCCATAGACAGGGAGCCTTCTCATGCCCCTGAAATCAGAGCTTCAAGCTCTGGCCAGCTTTGCTTTTGCCAAAGGCAGTTATCAATACTTAACTGATCCAGACAGAGACCTAAGTGACTGAGGGGTACGTCTGTGCAAGAAGAGGGAAAGCTTTTTCCCGTCCAGGTGCTCTTTCCATACTTTCGCTTGTACAAAAGCAGCAGCCGTGAGAACTTGCTCTGAGACACGCCTGTGGACTTGCGTGTATATGACATGCATGAGAGCGAGCGTCATGGGCAAGGTTTGAGGTCCATCCTCCCACTGTTCTTGGTTTTAACCAGAATCTTTCTGGTGACCTGTATCTAGCTTTGGCTTCAAAGGTAAAAGAGAGACCGGGAAACAATGGGATACGGTTCATACAAATAAAATGACTGAATGCTTGAAAAATAGACCTATGCAAAATGTAGTGAGGATCGCTTAACTTGGACTAGAGAGGGCAGAAGAAAGAGGTTATTTACATGGAGAATAGTGATAAATTCTTCTCTTTCCTGCCTTCTTTGGATGTATATAACATTCATGGGATATATATAATATTCATGCTTTATTTATTTCTCTCAAATTATTTCTCTTCAAATAAAATTGGGCTTAGTTTGCAAGTGCAGAGATGTAGGGTGAATATTAAGGAGATATCCCAGTATGTCGTTAAGCATTGGTCCTTCGAGGTACTTGGTTTTGTTTCTTTTTCTAGAAAATGTAAATAAGCAAGGCACATCAAGGGTGGAGCGAATTAATATTTACTAAGTACCAATTATTAAATAAAAATAATAGGAGGCTGTAGTTTTGGAGTAAGTTCACAACACTAGACCTCAAAAGATGAGACTAAAAATCAAAATGGAGTCACCCCTGCTAAGCTCCACATCACTTAGGCTGTTGTCTGACCTTCCAAGAAATCAGAAGAGACAGATAACAGCCAATTTCCTAAACAGGCCAGTTTAAGTCTTTAATAGGCATGATAATGAAGTTCCCTCTGCTTTAATACTTACACAAAAAGAGATGGCCTGAAGTAGCCTGATGTTAACTAATCAGTTATTTTTCTATTTTTCTGTCTCCCTGTCCCCACCTTACAAGGAAAGTAACTTTGAAATGACCAATCTACCTTCTGTTCTTTGTTTCTGCTTTCGTCAGCCTTTTCTATTAAACCAACATCTGCTGTGCTCACTGGAACACATTCTATTTTGTAGAATGACATGTTGCTTGATTCTAGAGTTGCAATAAAGCCAACCGGGATCTTTAACTAAATTTGTTGTAATGTCCTTTGATACTATAAACTAGCACCTTGGTAGGACCCCGTGGAAGCCTGAAAACATATACCCCCTATTTTCTGAAAGGTTCTGATTCTAAGATTAATGATTCTGATTCTTTTAATTTCTACAGGTTAAATGCAGCATGGAAGAGTGAGTGAAAGGAAGATGTGAGCACTTGTCCTGGCTCCACACTAACTTTCTGACCTTGGACGAACCAGAGTTTCCTCATTTATAATGTAGTGATGACAATGGATTTCTTTCTTACTTCATGGGTCATTAAGTGTGTCAAATAAAATAATAAATATGACAATGGTCTATAAACTGTTGAGTGCTATACAAATATAGGAACTACTATTAGGGCCGGCCCGTGGCTCACTCGGTAGAGTGCGGTGCTGATAACACCAAGGCCCCGGGTTCAGATCCCATATAGGGATGGCCGGTTCGCTCACTGGCTGAGCGTGGTGCTGACAACACCAAGTCAAGGGTTAAGATCCCCTTACCGGTCATCTTTTAAAAAAAAAAAAAGATAGGAACTACTATTAGTTTTTTTTTTTTTTTTTTTTTCTGGCTAGTGTGAGTTTCTGAACCTTGGTGTTACCAGCACCAGGCTCTAACCAAGTGAGCCAACCGGACAGCCCCAGGAACTACTATTAATTTGGATAAACCATCCTTTAGGCCTTGATCAAAAGTTTTTCCAGCTGAAAATGATTCCCAGGTTTGAATTTCAAAACCTGAAATCCATCTATTTGAACATCCTCCTGTCCACCCACACACCTGCCACTCAGAGTGTCTACTACACGGTAGTCATTGTAATTGGCCCAGGGATGCAGCGATGAGTCAGACGCAGTGTCCACCTTCAAGATGGCAGGTGACAGTCTAGTCAGGGCAGGTGGAGAAGTAGACAGGCAATCACAGTGCAGTGCGAGCAGTGTTGACCAGGCATAAGGTGCCAATAGACCTTGCTTGAGGATTCCAAACCCAGCCTTGTGAGGGAAGAGGAAAACTTCCTAGAGGAAGTGATAGCCAGCTAGTCTTGAGTGGTGTGAGTTCACCAAGTGAAGAAGGAATGAGATGGGGAGGACTCTAGGCCAAAGGAGCTGTGGGCAGGAAGACTCAGAGGCCCAGTGAAATCAAGTGAAGGTGAAGGTCGCACTGCCTGCACAGGAGCCAGGGAGGAGGGGCATGCTGACCAGAGCCGCGCCACAGTCCTCATCTGTCCTGTTGAGGAGTTCAGACTTAATATCTTGACGACAGTAGAGAGCCTCTGAGGGGTTTTAAATAGAGAGGGTTAAGATCAGATTGAAATTTTAGAAATGTTACTCGTAATGCAATTTAGAGGATGAATGGGAGGGGGCATGATCCCCATTTTGTAAACAATTGTCTGTTTGGACATTGAAGTTACCAGGATGACAACAAGACTTGGTGTGGAGGGGAGACAAGTCTTCAGTGAACAACAAGGGCCAGAAACATAGCTCCGCGCATTTGTTTTCATGAATGGCCTGTACTTTCAGCATGATCTATTAAGTAAAGGTCCAAACTATCAGTTCATTTCTAGTGTAAACAGGCTAATTCACGGATTTGCTGATTTTTCCCAGTGGTCTCCAGCTGGCATGGTCTGTTGCTTTGATTTGTTCACTGCCAGTGTTCATTCCACTCCATTTTCCTATCATGTGGAAGAGCAAGTAAATTGCCCTTCCTCATAGTCCCAGGCTCCCGTAATCCCATCCGGGAAAGCGGAGGGGGATGGGCACCTCAACGGCAGGTGATGGTGGCCTCCACCCTGTAGAGCTTCCAGTGGCTCTAGCCATCTCACAGCTGCAGGAAGAATCGCTCAGGGGAGACGCAATGCCAGGGAGATGGTGGGGTGGGGTGGGATGGGGTTTGGCTTCCAGGCTGGATCAGGGTGCCTTGCCAAGAGAAGAAAGCAGGTCCAGCAAAGAAGATCAAGGTCAGGCCTCCCACTAAGTGTGCAATGGGGGGAGAAATGGGGCAAGTGGTCATTGGGATGGCCTAAGAAGGCCAAAGCGTTTCTCCATTGTCTCCCTGGGTCACAACACCCCCAGCTATTCCTGTTAAACATTAACACCAAGTGTCAGGAGAACTTCACCATGACTAACTACCTAATCTCTGTGGCATCCCCACAGGATGAGCTTAGAATAATCAACATCTCAATAGCAATGAGAAAATAAGCAAGAGTAGGAAGGAAAATCAGAAGGAAACATATTCATCAAACATTTCCTGAGCATCGCCTCTGCATTGCGAATCGGTACCATCTCTGATTTTTGAACGTTGACCTAAGTTGTGGGGTAGGAATGACCAGACCCAGAATTCAAAGGTCCAGTGACAAGAAAGAACTTGACTTGTTCAGAAAAGAGGAACTGACACTGTTCATATCAGGAGTCCAGAATTCTAGAGTGAGCAGCGAGGTTGGAAGTGATCTTGTCAAGATTTTGAGGAGGTTGGGTGCTTTGGCCAATGAGAATCACTAAGAACCCTGGGCTGCCCTGAAGCTCAGGCTGAGCCATCTGAGCACTGCAGTGGAGAGAACGTCCCCTCCAAACTCACTGAAGCTTGAATTGTGCTCCCTAAGTTTCACATATTAGAAACTTGGCCCCCACTGTGACTGTTGGGAGGGTGGGAAATCTTATTATGGTAATTGAAAGGTGGAGCCGTGGGGATTGTAGGACCCTGCAGTAGTGAATGGATTAATAATGGTGGTCAGGGGTGTGGTTCTGAGGGCTTTAACAGAAGAGCACATGAGAGGTCAGTCTCTCTCTGCTCTGCCATTTTCTGCCATGTGAGACCCCTGGGTCACTGTTGCCACCACCAAATTTATTTCCTGGACTTTGGACTTCCCAGCTTCCAAAACTGTAAGCAGTAAATTTCATTTTCTTTATAAATCACCCAGTTTCAGGTATGTTGTTATAAGCAACAGAAATGTACTAATATAAGCACCAAAAAAGTATACCTTGAGAATACACATAAAATATTTTGAGCTGGAGATTCATCTACACAGATACTTAAGGATTTTGATAAAATAGTACTATATATGGCACTTTATATTATTCAGTGTTTGATCATATCAATGATTATGTTTTATCTTTATCTGTGAGGTCAGTAGAGCGAGCATTTACTTATCCTAATAACTCTGTTCAACACCCCCTCCCCCCGCCCCTTTTCCCTGATGAACGATTGGGGGGTAAGTAACTTGTTCTGCACTAATTAGGAAGAGAACCTGGGTGTTCTGACCCAGGCCTGCCTGGGGCCCTCTCCACTACTCCAGGACACCTCTTCAGGTCCAGACTCTCCCCTCCAACCCTGCTTTTTCTGCACAGTCTTTTGAGTCTTGCCTGCTAGGAGGAACTGCCCCAGCGAGGAAAAAGGACAGCTTAGGCCTCACACATGTTGGACCTCAGAGGCGGTGCTGTATGCCATGCACATGTGTCTGATGGGCACTGAGAAAATCAGTCCTTCCTTATATCCCACTTCTGGGGAAGGAAGAATGGAGCCTCGCCTAGATTCCCCCGGCCTCCTCCAGCTAACTCATTGAATCAGTTGCTCTGGGAAGGGCCCTGGGAAATGGAGTGATATGGTGTAGCAGAATTGGTGTCGCATTTCTGGGTTAAAATTGAGGCTCTGCCCATTTACTGGCTGGTAACCTCAGGCAAATTTCTTAACCTTTCTGAGCTTGAGTGAAATGGCTGTACTAATAAATACCTAAGAGGATTGTTGTTAAGATTAAGCCTGGCCCATAGTCCTTTTTCAGTGAATAGTAGCTGGCATTAGAAATGGCGGAAGCAGCTGTTAGCACCAGGGATTTCGGCAGCCTGCAGTTCTCCGCTGATGGGTCAGGCTCTGCTGAGATTACCCACTTAATCTGAGGCTTCTTGAACACTGGAGACCATTGTTCTGGGAGGCAAAGGGGCTCACAGTATTGCCTCAGGGCATCCTGACCTAGTGAATCACCTCCTTTAGCCGTGGTACTTTCCCATTCTCCTCGGACTAGCTAATTTACTGCAGATCAAAATAGCTCCAGTGGAACTTGGGTCTCAGGAAGGCCATAGCTGGCCTCAAGCACCGAATTCTAGGGCAGGAAGGGCTTCCAGGGCTCTCTCACTCACTCTCAAGTCTAACTCCAAGCAGAAACCCTGTAGTGGAAATCTATTAAAACACTGAGTTGGGGCCGCTTGGGAGCGCGCCGCTTGGGAGCGCGGTGGCGCTCCCGCCAAGGGTTCGGATCCCACATACAGACCGGTTCCCGCTCACTGGCTGAGCGAGGTGTGGGCGCAACACTGAGGGTTGCGATCCGTTGCCGGACACGAAAAAAGACAAAAAAAAAAAAAAACACTGAGTAAAATCAAGGAGGTTTCTGCTGATATCTAACTTCATTTTTCTTCTAGCCTTATTTTCCCAACCTGCCTGGAAGAACCTCTAGGATGGTGAAGTCCAGTCAGGTCTCCCTTTGGCTTTCCCACCTAAAGACTGATATTCTCAACCTCTCTGTTTCCTTTGCACAAATCCTGTTTTTCAAACTGAATTTGCTTCTCACCTCTAGACCCTCTCTGAGGTTTGTATTTCCTCCTCAATTCAGGTGGGGGCTGGGGTGAGTGGGGGCAGATGCTGATCCAACACTCCTGATTTAGGAAGAGGAGGAAAAGGAAGGTTGTACCCAAGGACACAATGTGCTCTCTTTCTGGTAACCCAGAGAGACACTAGTGTTTTCTCAGCCAAACAAGTACCCAAGGGGAGCCTGGGATGGGGGTGAGCACTGGGTGGGGCTGGGGGGAGGCAGGGAGGGTTTAGAGTGTGGGTAGAGAAGTCAATTTTCCAGGAAGTGGGTGTGTTTAGTAAGACAGGAGGTTGCCTGGAAAATTGAGATTCTTTATTTTACCTCACTGGTGGACACCTGATTACTCATTAGGCCAAGGAACCCAATTATTCATTCATTCAACAAATATTCATGGATTGCCTCACTGGATTAGGAGTTGGAAATGCAGAAATAAAACGCTGTAGTGCTCGGGCTAATGTCGGAATCCTGCCGACTGGGCCAATTGTAAAGCTATGTGACTATGCCAGTTGTCGAGCTAGGGCTGGGTTTGGAGCTCACAGACCCCCTCAAGCCTGTTCCAGCCTGGGTCACAAACCCTTCATATGCCAGGCTGGGTCCCCAGACCCCTCACATGCCAGGCTGGGTCCCTAGACCCCTCATATGCCAGGCTGGGTCACCAGACCCCTTACACACAGGTCTATGAGCTAGGTAACGGGCAAACAGGTCCTTGGTAGCCATAGGTTGGAGGGAATGGCTGCATGCAGGTGGACGCCTGAGGCAGCAGATGCCAGCCAAAACAGTGGTGCCCTGCATGCGCACTAACTCCGCCCACACACAACTTATTTACAAAGAATGCGCCGCACCACCCCCAACTGAACCTAAGGTGAGAGGGCCTGATTAAATTATTCTATTTTCCCAAGAAACGCACAGTCAAACCCTGGAGGAGTTAACAGTGGGGGATCCACTTAGTAACCAGATGGTCAGTGGGCTACAGTACAGGTAAGTACAGGACACTGCGGGAATACAGACAGGGGAGCACTTGATCCACCTGTGAGAGGTGAAGAGAAGTTCAGGACAATCTTCCCAGAAGAATTGATAACTGAGCTGAACCTTAGAGGGTTAAAGGGAGTCAGCCAGTCCAGGAAGGAGAGAAGGGCTTCTAAGAAGAGGGAGTATATTTGTGCCAAGTCTCAGGTTCAGAGAGAGCAGAGGGGCTTCATGACTGGGGCTGTGGATGTGAGGAGGGGACGGCGGCACGAGAGGGGGGAAGGTAGGCAGGTGCCGGAGCGGAGGATGAGCCGGTGCTCCTCAGGGCAGTCTCACTGGCTGTGCCCATCAGTGGACGGTCGGCGCTACACCCTCAGCCAAAGCCACAGCACCTGCCAGAGCCCAGGCTCCAGAGCACGCTGCAAGTCACGCCAGCACAGGTGCAGGCGAGGAGCAGGCAGGTGGCTGAGGTTCTCACCACAGCGGTGGAGAACATCTTATATTCTTGGATTGTTCAGAGGATCGAGGGTTCCTTCCATATACTTTGAGGCTACCGCTCTGAAGTCAGGAATTTCTTCACTAGTTCTCGAAAAATGGGCCCTTGCAGGGTGGGATAGGGCCTGGCAGCTGTGTTCACAGCTGTGTGCCTGTTGTATTTGGTGCAGGAACTAAGGGGCAATACTGTCCTAATGCAGTAACTGTAGGGGAAGGGAGGTAAAATGAGAGGCAGGAGAAGCGACGTTTCTGGAATTTGGGTACTAGTTGTTAAATATCATGGCTCGCTTTAGGATCTGCTAGGTCTGCCACGTCTGAGGGAGTGTGGAGCCTCAATATGATAATCCGAGGGAATGTTTAATTGTTACTTCTTATTATTGAGAATTTAAAATGAACCCAACTAGGCAGAGAACACACCAGTCCCAAACATCCAGCCCCCCTGCCCTTTGCTAGGGAGGCAGGCCACACGCGCTACCTACTGCGACTCCCTGCTTGACTGGGGGGCGGGACAGGGTGGGAGAAGACAGCAGATAGCATGGTGGGGATTGTCATTCGCTTGTATTTATTCTGCTTTGCCTGCTGGGGCAGCACTGTGGCTTCTCCAAATTCAGATGGGAAGGGAGGAATGAGGACGGGTCCCCTTGGCGAGATGCCTACTGTGGACTTAAGCTAACCCTGCACGTCCAGGGACTGGGTGGTTCTAAGCCATCTGTCTTTCTCAGAGGCAGGCTCAGCATGACATTCCCCAAACTGTGGCCTCGGCACCTTGCCCCCATCCTGAGTTCCACAGACCGGCAGGACCATGACCTACACCACATCGCACGAGAGTAATCACAGCCACAGGACAGTTCGACTGACCCCGCTTGTGACTCAGCTGCCTGAACACTTTACCTCCTTCTTGCCGCCCTCCCTCTCCACCTTCGACGTCCCTCCCACGCTTCACTAGGTGAGAGGAGGACTGACGTTAAATGCTTCTTCCCTCACCTCCTCTTCTAATCCCCTTTTCCATTCTCCCACCCCTTTCTTCTCACTCCCATTCCTCTTCCCACTCTGCAGCCAGGTCAGCGGGGCTTTGAACCTATGGGTTAAGGGAGCCACTAAAACACTATGGGTCACTTGTCGGTAGGTTTGGTACTTTATCCTCCAAGATGTTAATAGGTACCTCTGCTCTGGCACATGCCATTTGCCTTGTGATTTATGTCATGCACTAGGGGCACCTTTCACATGCAATGCAGAGTACACAGTGCCCTCTGGAGTGTGAAGCTCAGAGGTCTCACGTTCAATAAAACTCAAGAGTCTTCAAAGCATCAAATCTCTTAAGGGGAAATGTTGGCCTCTTAGTGGAGACAAGGTTATCAGACTGGACATGTAAGTCTGTAAAAAATGTCTCTGTGCATTCCTGTCTCCCTGTTACTGTTAACCTGAGGTTCAGAGTCTTCTGATGTACAGGGCTCCAGAATCTTCCCAATCCTCTCTCTTCAACCTCACCGCACACTGCTCCCCACCCACAACCACTTCTGTGAGCAGACTGATGATCTGAACATGCCCCATGCCATTCTGACTCTATACCTTGCTTCTGAAGTTCCTCCTGACTGGAATGCCTTCTCTCTAGATCAGAACCCTTATCTGATCATCGACGCTCCCCAGCACCCCATGTGGTCTGTCCCAACCCAGTGACACCTCTCCGCTATGCTTCCAACTCTTTTAGAAGTTTGTTCCTGTCATCTGGCACAGATCACATCAAATCACTGCTTAAAAACAATGGCTTCCCATTACAACTCACATGAAATTCATACTTCCTATCTTACAAGGCCCGGTTAGGTTTGCCCTGGCCTGGCTCCCTGGATTCACCTGCCACCGCTCCTGCCCTTGCTTGCTCCCACTGGCCTTGTCAGCCTCCTGTTCTCAACCCCACCAAGCTCACGTCCATCTCAAAGCTCTGTACCAGCTGGCCATTCCCTTTGCTTGGAAAACTCTGCCCCCTGACATCAGAGGCTACCAGAAAGCAAGATCCATAAGGGCAGAAACTTTTTCTTTTGGCGTATTCACCACTGTATTCCAAGTGGCTTAGAACTGTGCCTGGCATGTGGTGGGTGATCAGTAGGTAAGTACTGAACGAAAAATATAAATCACGCACTAACTTGCATTGTCTGTCTCCCTCTTCACTGGGCTCCGTCTTTCCTTCTGTGCACCTCTCCCCCAATGGCAAACCTCTCGTGTTTCGCATCCCCCCTGGCATCTAGCCCACAGCCTCAGCATAGGTGCTTTAATCAGTGTTCACAGACAGAATGAAGACAGGACTGATGGAAATCATCCTCTCATGCCTTTCCCACCACGTAGGTTCAGCAGCCTCCCAGGCAGAACAAGAGTAACCCTTGTCCTCCCAGGCTGCTCAACCCCTGCTTCAGCAAGCCGGCCACCAGCCCCAGCCTCTGGAATGTCTGCTCCTCTTACAGCAGAGCTCTTCCCTGGACTTCCCACCGTCACTTTCTGAGCCATGTGGACTCAGAAAAAGGGAATCTGATCTCGTAGAACTTCAACTGTCATCACATGCCTAATCCTAGGAGAAGACAGTGTTCTGCTGAACTGATGGCTTGATTTTGAAAGTAGGGTCTTCTAGAAGGATTTATTAAAAACTTTGGCTGCTACATTTCAAAGGCTGGGCAGACGTTTAGGTGATAGTTAAATATTCCAAACTTACCTCATCTTCCCTTTCTCTCTCTCAAGGGTAAACGTTCCGTTCCTCTTCCAAAACCCAGTCCTTCTCCATATTTGGGAATCTGGCATGGGCTGTAGGGACACAGCCCTGTCTCCGCTCCGTGTCTGCTGGGAGCTGTAGTTCCCAGTGAGTGACGGCTGCTTTCCTCTGGCCAGCAAGTGGGCTGTCCCTTCTCAGAAGGACATCTGGAAACAGGAAACCTGTACACCGCAAGATGGAAGGGTGGTGTTAGGAGCTTGCCTTCTATTTTCAGCAACCTGTGAGCTGGTTTTGAGCAAGACACCACTCTTCTGTGGCTCAGTCTCCCAACCTGTAAAATGGGAATAATTATCTCTCTCTTTTCCTTGTTGCCAGATTGTTTGTTGGGTGGGGTAATTAGCCAGCATCCATTAAGTGCTTTGAGCTCATTCCACCAAGGAGTGCTTTATAAATAAAAATGTTATCTAAACGGGAAAATATTAATTTTGATTGCCTAATTGCCTCCATAAACCAACTCTTCGCTGGCATGTCAAAAAGACGCTGTTTAATTCTTTGTATATGCTTTCCACCCACCCTGTATTTAGATGGTTTCCCTGTATCTCATTCTGTTTTGTTTCTTCATCTTTAGTTTCATATCCTCAAGAATAAATTTTCTTTCTCTCGCTTCTCTGAGAGAAAAAAACGAGACAGACCAACTCTGCCTTATGCCCAAAGCACAAGAAAGGCATGAAGAAGGGATGATTTGGACCCAGTTTGAGCTCCACAGACTTTAACTCCTTCTTTCTAGCCAGTGCATGATGTGACAAAGGAGCTCTACAAAAAGAAAAGGAGCTCTATGAAAGTTGTAAGAGGCAGTATGACGCAACAGTTGATAATACGGAATTTTAAAGTCAGACACACCTGGATTAGAATTCCACCTGGATTAGCTGTGGAAATTTGATCAAATTAGTTAACCTCTCTAAGCTTCTGTTACATTATCTTTCATATGGGGATAAGGATGATTAAATGAGATAATGCATGTAATGGACCTAGCACAGAGCCTGGCACACAATAATTTATCAATAAATGTACTTATGACTATGATTATCATTGCAATTATTATCACATATCTCACTCTTGATCATTTCACCTTGAGATAATCAAATAAAACAATGTAAATGTATTTTTTGAGTTGTACAGTACTAAACACACAGGCGTAGCCTGTTAGCCCAGTTGGTTAGAGTGCAGCCCTAGAACACCAGGGTCATGGGTTTGGATCCCTGTGCTGGCAAGCCACCAAAAAAAAAAAAAAAAAAAAATTTAAACACACAGGGAAGGGAGACAGATTCCCTAGAGTCCCCTTCCAGCATCAGGCCATGCAAGGTCAAGGATGTACAGTTGCTTTTTAGCTAGAAAGAACCACAAACATGTAAATTACTAGTAACAGCAGGATTATTTGATTTCTTGTTTTAGGAAGAGGGTAATGCCAATATTCAACTGAAGAATAAAAAGGATGCACATGACATTCTATGAGCAAGTACGTCAGGTTGCAGGGCAGCATGATTGTGCATAGTTACACGTGTTACTACTGTGCATTCATCAAGGGATGTTCATCAGAATGTTAAAGGTTGTAGTTTGTGGATGGTAGGATTTCAGAGTATTCCTATTCTTTTTGTACTTTTTTGTCTTGTTTGGGCTATTTTTATTGGGGGTATGTATCAGTTTAACAAAAACAATTAAAAGACAGTAGATACCAAACAATCCAATCTTAGGTTGTAAAAAATTGGAAGGATCCATAGGATTCTCTTTTAATCCTGGAGAATATTTTCTTAGGTAGGGAAAATGTT
This sequence comes from Galeopterus variegatus, assembly GCF_000696425.1. Classification (NCBI taxonomy): domain Eukaryota; kingdom Metazoa; phylum Chordata; class Mammalia; order Dermoptera; family Cynocephalidae; genus Galeopterus; species Galeopterus variegatus. Next base: position 187,842 of record NW_007726184.1, on the reverse strand, counting down.
GTTTCTGGGAACAAGGAGCAGTTTGTGAAGATCATGACAAATGCCTGTGAAACGAAGTCAGACGGCCCAGGAAAGGAAGAGATGCCCTTTCATCTCTGTTTATTTCATAGGCTGTAATGACACGGTGGTTTCGACTACAGGCTGTGTACACATGAACTTCCTTGTTTGTGATAGTGACATGTGATTCCTGTCTTTCCACCTCTATTCTTTCTGGTCCCTTAGACTCTGGCTGCCTGAGAGAACTGAGAACTCACCCACTCATTCGTGCCGTGCCTTGTGTTGTGAGGGATTAGAAAAAGGGTGTGGCGAGCCTATTCGTAATATACTTCCACTATCCCGCTACATTTCTGAGCCAGATACATAAAGAACAAACAAGCTTCCCAGCAGGACATAAAATAGAAGGGATGATGACAGCACACCGTGCCATTCATGACAATCTTCTTCCCAGAAAACTTTCTGCAAGCAAGTCTGTGCGAGCTTGGAGGCAGCTTGTCTGTTCGGCAGCCCATCCCCAATGAGGACAAGAGACCAGGGCTGGGAGTATGGGCAGTCTCTTTGTTCTTGTCACAAACAACTCAGAGTGTCCACAGAGGGAACTGAATGTGCTTGGACATCAGCATCAAAGCCTATGTTAGTGTGGAGCAGGAACAAAGAGAGCTGCTATGTCGGGCCTTGCAGGTTGTAAAGCCGCATAACTCCAGGAGGCGCCATTCACACAGGCTTGATGTGACTGGCACCTCCTGGAGTTGTGCTGTGCGAGAGTCCCTGGAAGGGTAATTTCTCCTGAGCATACTGACTTGCACGGAAAGAGGTCTTTACAAAGCCAAATAGATTAGAGGTTGGCTGAGTGGCCCTTAACTTTTGAAATAAACTGAATTGTTGGTTAAAAAATATGCTCAGACACTTGTTTTCCTCATTTTACTAACTTTTCAGTGTTCCATCTGGTGTCATTCTTACTCTGCATGAGAAACAGATGCTGAGTAGGGCCTCAGTTTGCTTGACAGTAGTATGATAAGGCTCCTTTCAATTCCAAAATTCTGTGAGTCAGGGTGACTGAGTTTATTAGATTATTTCCTAGGAAATAAGGAAGAGAACTCTAGAAAGGACATTGCAAATTAATCATAGGCAAGAAGGCACGCTGGGGGTATCAGTATCTGGAAACACCTTTAAGTGTTGCTCTTTTTGCAGGGACTGGGCTAGGGCATGTCTCTTTCAGCTTCCAACCTTTTCATACAGTGCTCACCAGCAAAGGTGCCTGAACAAGCTGAAATGAGGCAGAACAGCTCAGGAGAGGCAGGGTCCTCTGTGACACTGCGTGCCTATTGTTTTACACCATGCTAGACAGCACAGGGATCCTGAAATGAGGGAGACCCTATCCTTGTCCTCAGGAGGGGCACAGTTGAATAGGAGAATGACACAAATAACTATAAGGAAATACAGAAGTTGGGAAGGACCCACAGAAAAGGCATAAAAAAGCAAGGCACAACTGGAGTTTGAAGGAAGGTGTGATTCACCCCCATTATGTAGGATCAGAAAAGACCGGGGGTCGTGGGGAGCACCCTCACACCCTTCCACTACAGAGTCAGGGCTGAATTATCCGCAGTGAGCATCTATTTCTTATGCCATTTTTCAGGCTTCAAGAAGGAACAGCAAACTACCGGGTCTGGCATCACGAAGATATGTGTAGCCTTCTCTGGAGTGGGTCTTCTGACTCCTGGGGGAGTGAGAAAAGGTCTCCATAGAGGGGGGACCCAGTCACATGCAAGACAGATGATGAGCAGCTGTTGATGCCCTTTGATTAATGGCACCTGGGCATGGATCTGGTGAGAAACCTCTGGTTATTGTCCCAGCTTGGCCATTGAAACCATGTGTTTTGAGGTGGGGCAGAGTTTCTCAGCTTTAGTTTCTCATCTATACACAGGGATAATAATAATAATATACCTGTGTTACCTTGCTCAGATTTGCTGTCAAGCTCAAATAAGACAAGTGAAAGTATCTGGTAGAGCCAGTATTATGTACTAGTTAAGAAGAAAGACAGGAGCCAAATTGCCTGGGTTTCAGTATCCCTCTGCTACGCACTTGTTGTGTGGCCTTGGTTACAAGTTACTGTAACCACTCTGTAGCTCAGTTTCTTCATCTACAAAACAGGGATGATACTAGGACCTTTGACACAGGTTGTTGAGGATTAAAATGAGTTCAATGTAAAGCACTCAAAAGAGCACCTAGTGTATAGTTAATACCTTCTATACAATATAAACTGAGCCATCATCACTGTTGTGAAGCACTATAGAGTGATCATGATGATGGTTACTTCCTAGATACAGAAGCAGAGTTTGGCTGTGTCTATATGCAGAGAAGCAAACAGGAAGTATTGAGTTCTTCCCTGAACTCCGAGTCCGGGCTTTAAAAAGAGCCATAAAAATGCCATCTAACTGACGAAGGTCTGGAGTGAGGGAGGCACGCCCCTTGGCCATCCTGGAAAAACATCATCTCCACCCTGCTAGTACTTATCTCTTTGGATTGCTTCTGGCCAAAGGTCCACGCTTGGCATGATTCTATCGCATGCAAAGCTTTGCCACAGATATCCCTGGACTGAGGGGCTCTGGCTAGATGGGTTGTACTTGAAGGGGCAGCTGCAGATGTTGTTTATTGACCTGAAATGTGGAACAGTTTGGAGAGGGCAAGACAGGCCAGTCTGACCTCAGATATGGGCCTCTCTGACCTTTGCATGGAAGAGTCAAGAGCTGGATTCCAGGTCAGAAATTAAGGTTACAGAACTCTGAGGTGGAATGGGATTTTTTTTCTCCTTACTTGTTCCCCAATATATTACCCAATCTCGCCTTATATCAGCTTAAACTATTCCAGTGATTTAAAGTATTCAGTGATCTCTTCTAATCCTCACAGCCACTCTGTGTGGCAGGTGTTGGTATTCATGTCCTCAGATAAGAACACTGAGACACAGAGAAGTTGGGTGACTATCTAGAGTTCACCTGGCTTCACCGAAGGAACCAGGATTCTATCTGGTGTCTCTCACCTGCCAGTCTGCTGCTTTTTCTGCTACAAACACACCAACTCATCAACTGCTAAAGCAGGCTACACCCTCATATTGAGACTCACTGCACACCCTGCCAGACATGAGAAAGAGTGCCAAGTTCCAGAGCGTGGGTAGGAGCTAGGGGATGGGTTGTAATGAGCACCTCAGCATCTCATTTGCCCTGCTAGTTTTCCCAAAGCAAAACCGCAGCAATGCAAGTATTAACATGGGCCAGGCCTCACAGATCTGAGAAAACCGTCCTTATTTCCACTGCTTGTTTTGTCCCGAGGATGGGAGAATGAGAGGAGGACAGGTGGTTTCAAACCTTGTGGTGGAAATTGGGGCCTTAAAGAGGTGATTGGATTGCGAGGACCGTGCCCTCCTGAACGTGTTGATCCATTCATGGAGTCATGTGTTGTCATGGATGTGGTTCTGAGGGCTTTACAGGAGAGCTAATGAGCAGGTTAGTTCTCTCACTCAGGCCATTCTCTCACCATATGATACCCTGATTGCTACAGGACCCTGTAGAGAGTCACCGCCAAGAATAAGGCCCTCACCAGATGTGCCCCCTGGACCGAGGACTTCCCAGCCTGTGAAACTGTAAGAAATGAATATCTTTTCTTTATAAATTATCTAGTTTCAGGTATTCTTTTGTAAGCAACAGAAACAGACTGATAAATTAGGTATATGTAATACTTGTTCACTCTTCCTTAGGTGGAAGGAATTCATTTTGGTTTAGGATTTCTGTGTCTCGGCCTGGGAAGTTCTGGGTACATTCAGACATAGAGGAGATGGTGTTGTATCATAGTGGATGTGTGCTGAGGAATCAATTTGTGGCCACAATGGTGCTAAACGTTAGATGGTTACATACAGACCAGTATGAAGCCCTGTATAGTTGAAAATTGGGTGAAACATAGAAATGGAACACAATCGTATTTCTCCATGAGTTTAGCACTCCCCTCTCCTGCTCTAAAGTCCTGACATCATTCTGGCTGCTTCACCACTACCTAAGCAAATTTGTTCCTGGTAAGGCTGTCTTTTAAGCTGTGCTGCCATCTCCTGGAAAAATTCAGAATAGCAAGAAAGTTGCTAGGGATTAAGGGGACTTTTCTTAGGCAGCAGCCAGCCACTTAGGGGTGGGTGGAAGTGATGTGGTCGTGCCTGTCTCAACTTGCCTAGGCCTGGTCAGGTCTGTTTTCTGGTGTTCCTGCTGCATCCCTAAGTTTTCAGGGCAGATTTCTAAATTCAGTTCTAAGAAACAGGTGTGTGTGTGTGTTTCAGACCAATAATTATGTTATTACTAATATCTTCACCATCTGATGTCAAATCTGAGGCAGAGGTGATCCAACATTTTGGCAACCTCAATCTTAAACTGATTCACACTTCCCAGGCTTCTCTTTGCCATGGAGTTTGCTCTGGGGGAATAAATGTTGCCTGGCGAGGAAGAGGGACTTAAGATGGAGCTCCTCACAAATGATACTGAGAATACGTTGATCTCAAGGGCGGTATTCCAAAGGGAATAGTGACCCCACCAACGGGCCAGTCCTGAGCATGAGAACCACATTTTCTCTATGCTCTGTCCCCAACCCTGGATTTGCTGTTAGGAAACAAAGTTAAAGGCAGATACCAACCCTACCTCCTCATTGCTGTCCCTCCCAATCTCTTATTCCCCCTTAGCATTTCTCACCATCCGACATACTGCTGTAAACATTTACTACTTATTTTTTATTTTCTGTTTCCTTCCACTATGATGTAAGCTCACGAAGGCAGACATTTTGCCTGCCACCTAGTAACTGGTAGTCAAAAAGTATCTGTGGAACGAGTGAAGTCCTGGCTTCATCACCTTATACAGTTACAGGGTCTGTACTTCTCTTTCCTCAAAATCTGATGGACTTGATGTTTCTACTTCAGTTTTCCATGAGGACTTTCTGCAGAGAGCTGAAAGCCCAGATGGGTGTGTCTATGCCTGGTGATGTGAACAGGCACTTACCCTGTGCCTGGCCTGTCTAACCTACTGTCTAACGAGGGGAGCAAACAATTCTAGGGAAACTTTGGAGAAAGTTTTAAAGGTAGAGAACTGGGGAGAAATTAAAGCCAAGAGGGCCTAGTATAAACGTGGGAGGCTTGGCAAAGCCTGAGTGAAGCATAGAATATATTAGTAAGTGTAATTTACGTATCTGTGTAAGGTTATAATAATTATTATAGCTACAGTTTATCGAATACTTACTCTGGTCTCAGTACTTTATTATAAATTGCATTACCCACCATATGGCTTTGTTTTTCACAATATTCTTATTTTATATGAGACAACAAAGGATCAAGGAGCTCACTAACTTGCTTCGCGCGGTGATCGTGCAGGAAAGCATAGACTCAGTCCTGTCCCTGCAGAACAGAATTGTGGCTAAATACGTGCCTTTAAGCCAAAAGAGCCTTGGTTTGACTGCATTTTTGTCACTTACTACTTGTGTGGCGTCAAATTATTTAAATACGTTCCAATTATTTAAATAAGCTTCCATTTCCTCACCTGTAGAATGGGGATAACAGTTGTCTTTAACTCACAGAGCTGAAGGAAGAATTAAGATCGCAAGCAAAGAGCTGGCGCAGTGGCCGGCCCTTTAAGCACTGAATAAACGTTAAGTTGGGCCTTGGAAGACGGGACATATTCGGGAAAAGCGGCCAGCTCTGATCTCTTCTTTCAGTTCCTTTCCTAGTCTTCCCACCCCCGTGGAATTAATTACAAGCGTGCAGGGAGCCCCGCCTCCAACACTGGAATTAGAGAGCCGACCTCCCCATCTCACAAGAAGCTTCGGTTTCGTCCGTCTGCCCTCATTTCCTGATCCCGAGGCTGTCTACCGGTCTGTTTTCTCCCGGGACAGCGAGTTTCTGGGACGCGGCATGCTGGGGGATGTAGTCCCGATTTCCCATCCGCTTCTGGAGGGCGGCCGAGCCGAGTGCTCGGGAACTACAACTCCCAGAATCCTCCGCGCCGCCGGAGGCCGCGCGCTCGCGGGGGCCGGGCGGTGTCTGCTCCCGTGGCAGCGCCTGCGCGGGGGTCTGTTCGTAGAAGAACCCCGGAGCGCCAGTCTCCGGGGCTAAGGCGGTTCCGGCTCGTGTCGTGCGGCCAGAGGAGCGACAAGTCAGGTAGTCCAGGGGTGTAGCAACTCTGCAAAGCCGAGCTGTGCCCAGCCTTTGCCTTAGATTCGGCCCCTCCTTTTCTTTCTCCAGGAACCGACCTCGGGAAGGCTGTGGGCGAGGATGTGAGGACTCCCCCTCTGCTCCCGGAGCCTCTGGAGGGGGTCGCTCTGACGTCCGAGGCGACAGGCCCGAGCCCAGGCTGGCCATGAAGAGCGACGCCGGGGGGCCCCTGCGCAGCAGCGAGCCGGTGCGCACCGCCCCGGCCCCCCCGCCCGCCCCCGGCCCGCCGGGGGGGGGGGGGGTGACGGGCCCGGGGGGGCCCCGGCGAGGCGGGGAGCCGGTGCGCACCGCCCCGGCCCCCCCGCCCGCCCCCGGCCCGCCGGGGGGGGGGGGGGTGACGGGCCCGGGGGGGCCCCGGCGAGGCGGGGAGCCGGTGCGCACCGCCCCGGCCCCCCCGCCCGCCCCCGGCCCGCCGGGGGGGGGGGGGGTGACGGGCCCGGGGGGGCCCCGGCGAGGCGGGGAGCCGGTGCGCACCGCCCCGGCCCCCCCGCCCGCCCCCGGCCCGCCGGGGGGGGGGGGGGTGACGGGCCCGGGGGGGCCCCGGCGAGGCGGGGAGCCGGTGCGCACCGCCCCGGCCCCCCCGCCGGCCGCGGACCTGCTGGAGGAGGCGGCCGACCTGTTGGTGGTGCACCTGGACTTCCCCGCAGCGCTGGACACCTGCGAGCGCGCCTGGCGGAGTCTGGCCGGCGACGCCGCGTACGTGCTGGGTTCGGCCCGTTTCCGGGTGCGCTTGGGGTAGAACTCGAGATTTCAGAATGTTGCTCACTCCCAGGTTGTTCGTAAGGAGCCTTACGCCTCACTTTCATTAGTGGTTCCTCTCTCAGAGACTGGTTGCTCCTCTTGTGCGCATTTTACAGAGGAGGCAACTGAGGCACTGCACAATGACGTGGTCAAGGTGTGGGTCAGAGCTTATTGGAAACCCATAGCCAGTTCTTTGCTCCTGTTCCAGTGTAGGATGTCATGATGGGAAGGGAAGGTTGAATGAATATTAAGTGTTGAATTCTATCAGTAAACAGATTCAGTAAGCAGGTGCAGAATCCTCTCCTAGGACTCCCCCCGCCCCCAAGTTCATTACTGACCTTGGCTGGTGATGGGAAGTGGGGGACGAGGCAGGAGTAGTGTTCTGGTCCTGTTGAAGGGTTGGATTAAAGAATTCATCCTGAGAAAATCCTGGTTCTGCCTTGCTCTTTGTAATGCCACCAACCTCTTCTGGCAGTTGATGCCATCATTTCTCTGTGGATTGTAAAATTGGGTTAGACCACACTAGGGACGTGGTGGATAAAATGGTCAAGGCTAACCTCAGAGAAGAATGAATTGGGGAGCTCTGGCTGTGTTTTAGGGGGTTGAGTGGGAGCTTTGTTGGAGTGAATCCTGAAGGCTTTGCTTTTGCGTGTCTGGAGATACCTTATTAGGTAGTGCTAAACGGCCAGTTGTGGAGGTCGCATCAATACAGTCAGCCAGAAACCTTGCTGCAAGCCCATTTCTTCACTGAGCAAACTCTTAGCTCCAGCTCTCTTTTGACCCACACACCTGTGCTGCATGTTGTCCTTTCCCCACAGGATTACCCTTCCTGTTCACCTGGGTTTCACTTGGATACAAAGATGTGTGTTGGGCAACAGCTGATTTGCCTCTAAGAGGTTTACAGCTCATAAGGCCTGGCTGAATACTAATGGGGAGGATAGAGGTGATGGCTGCTGAGTTGGAGCTGGAGGTGGGAATGGGAATGGGAACCACTTCTAAACCTGAATTGGTCTTTTGCTGACAGCTCCTCGGAGGTGAAATGCTCCCTGTGTGTTGTTGGAATCCAGGCCCTGGCAGAAATGGATCGGTGGCAGGAAGTCCTCTCCTGGGTCCTTCAGTATTATCAGGTCCCTGAAAAGCTGCCCCCCAAAGTCCTGGAGCTGTGGTAGGTCCTTATTGCTGACTTGTTGGATCAGTGCAGGAACAAGAGAATTTTTGTCCTCCCCTGAACGAGGGTCTGATACCTTTTCTTTTCCCTTTCCTTGTCATTTCCCTCCAAGTCCAATCCTCCTCCCCTCTTTTTTTCAAATTTCAAAACATAGCAATAAAGGATGAGGATGGAGGAGTTTAAGAGTGGGGTAGAGGAAAAGAAGAAAAGAGGGACACAGAGAATAGGAGTGAAGTGGGGTGACAGAAGTGGCCAGAGCTGAGATCTACTTGCTACTTCCTAGGAATTCCTAATTCTTTAACTGTCAGCATTCCATAGGGAAGGGCTGGAGGAGAAGTGAACTAACTGTGGAGCACTGACTTCTTTTCTTTGGGATTGGATTATTTGGGGCTGTAGCATTCTTTTATACAGCAAAATGCAAGAACCCGGAGCAGTGCTGGATGTCGTCAGTGCCTGGTTCCAAGACCCAGACAATCAGGTTCTTCCAGAATATGGAGCCTTGGCAGAACTTCACCTGCAGCGGGTGCTGCTGCCCCTGGGTCACTTGTCAGAGGCTGAAGAGCTAGTGGTGGGCTCTGCAGCCTTCGGTGAGGAGCAGCAGCTGGACATACTCCAGGTCATTCATACCACAAGGCAACAGCAGAAACAGGAGCACTCAGGCTCTGAGGAGGCCCAGAAACTGAACCAGGAAGGTAGGACATTGTCCGTCTGTGGCCTCTGTGAAGTGGAGTTATGGGCTTTCCCTGCATCTTGGGGTCTATCATGACATTCCTGGGAGCTTGGGAGCAATTCTTTACGTGAATTACTCCCGTAACATAGAATAAAGCAAGCCCAGACCCTGTGAAGTTGGCAGTGGAAGGAGGATCTCCATATGGGGAGGTGTTACTGAGCCTTGGAACCTTGACTCTCATCTCCTAAAAGTCACCTTCCCGTTGTGGTCTGATCAGTCATCTTCTCCTGGGGGTCCTCTCACCAGATCTCTTGCTTCCACCTTTCTGGCCTGGGCGAGATGTTACTCCTCCTTTAAATGCTAGCGCAAATACGGACACAGCTGAGACATGCTGTGGATAGCCAAAGGAAAATGATAAATTAACATGATAACTTGGTAACTTGACTAGTGAAATAAAAATCAGTTATATACAGCTCAGGGCGCCACTGCCCAACCTTCTGTCTGCTTTCACTTACTAGAGCTTTTGAGTGTTTTCTTCAATGATTGATGTCCACCCCTGCCCATTAGAGTGCAGTTTTATAAACTGGTTTCTATAAGGAAACTGCTTCAAGACCCAATACTGTATGCCTAGTTGGCATCATACAAGTAGGATTGTTTTGTTAGGAGTTGACCTTGAAGATCCTTCTCCTGGTCCAGACCCTTCCCCCAGTCCCTGAATACTTTGAGCTCCTTTTTCTTGAGTGGTAATCTAGTCTACATGTGAATATTTCTGAGGACAGAAAAATCATTATCTCCTGAAGAGGTGCCTTCCAGCTATGGACAGTTCTGTAGGGAAGTTCTTCCTTAAGCTGGATTTAAGTTTTTCTCCTGGTAGGTTTTACGTACTGATACCTGTTTTTTCTCTTGGTAGCACAGGCCTATTCCATTTTTTCTTTTTTTTTAAACAGGAAGGCCGTCCAGCTTAATTAGGAGACTAATTCTGTTCTGAAAAATATTTTTCTTTGTGTGCTTAAGAGCATGAAGCTGCTGAGAATCACTTCTTTGCAAGCAGATTGTTTGCTGCAGGGAGTACCTGTGGCTGCCCAGGCCCTCTGCCCCTATACCTCCTGGGGAGGAGGGGGTGGGGAAGGGGGTTTGACAGGTTTTACCAGGACTGGGCATCACTTTTTCTTGGGTTGGTAGTGTTCATGTTTATATATATAACCCAAGACTTTTGAATTCTTCACTGTGTGAATTAAGCATCCTTCATTTCCCTGCATTAATGTGATAATCAGAACTATTTTCTGTGTAACTTTATGCACGCATCTTAAGCCATAATGTAAAGAATGCTAGAAAATAATGAGCTGTTAAAAACAGACACCAAATATGCCAGGTTTACCCAGCTGAGTAGGTGTTGTCTGTCAGAGTCCTCTCCTAAGAAGACGATAGTCTAGTGATATAGCCCTTAAAACATTTTTGGAGCTTTTAGAATTCCTTTGAACCGCTTAATGAACTATGTGAGAAAACCATTCTCAGTACCTTTCACTCAACTGTTATATTCCAGCTCAGCATGCAGAGTCAGGGAAGCTGATTTCTCCTGACTTGCCCTGAAGTTATGCTCTATCTCCTTGATTAGACTCTTTCTCTCACAAGTTCCTGTCACTGCTGATGTTGCTTCACCGGCTTTGGGACTCTGCAGTGAGCCACTTCTTTTCTCTGCCCTTCAAAAAGAGCCTCCTGGCCACCTTGATCCTCTGTCTCTTGGTGGTGAGGTTTGATCCAGGTGAGTGATGGAGCCTCCCTCCCTTCCAACCCTTTGCAGGTGCTTTTTAGCATGCCCATCACAGAGCCCTGTGTCACAGAGGTACCTCCTGTGACATTTCTCCTTGAGCCTCTTCTACAAGGGGGAATAGCTGGACTTGCATGAATCAGCCCACCTGGAAGGAGGCCAGTCTTAGAATCCATGAGTACAGTCTGGGGAAAATTCAGTCTGTCCTACTGACCCCTGAACACTTTAGTCGTCCACTTTGTCCAGGGGTGAGCTCTGACTAGAAGCTCAGAATTAAAAAAATCTTCCTCATAATAATGTCTGAAAACGTGTTAATTCAAAACATATTAAATTGTAAGTGAAATGCTCATACATTTTAGAAAATGTGGAAAATAGAGAAAAGTATAAAGAAGAAAATAAATTACCTGTCAGTCTGCTACTGTAATTGTTATACAGATGCTCGTCAGCTTACGATGGGGTAACGTGACAGTAAACCCATCGTAAGTTGCAAATATCTTAAGTTGAAATGCATCTAATACTCCTAACCTATTGAACATCACAGCTGAGCCTAGCCTACCTTAAACGTGCTCAGAACACTTACATTAGCCTACAGTTGGGTGAAACCATCTAACAAGGACTGTTTTATAATAAAGTGTTGAATAGCTCATGTAATTTATTGAATACTGGACTGAAAGTAAAAAACAGTGGTTGTATGGGTGCTTGAAGTAGTTTTCTACTGGATGTGTATGCTTTTGCAATATCATAAAATGAAAAAATCATTAAGTCAAATCATCTTAAGTCTGGGACTGTCTGCTTTCAGTCTTTTTCTGTGGATATAGACAGTGTACGCAGTTGTGTATGTCATAAATATTCTTTCAAGCATGACTTAAAGTGGCTAAATGATATTCCAATTTACAGAAACTTCCATAATAGATTTCACAACTGTCTATTATTGATCATTTAGATGATAATTCTGTTTTTTGCCTTGCTGTGAAGTAGAGATGAGCTCCCCAAGTGATGTTTGGGAACAGCTCTGGTTATTTCCTGAGGATTAATCCCTCGGATGTGTAAGCACCAGGCCACACAGGCACTCACTCTTAGATTTTTTTGTGTGTTACTGTATGTGAGTTATGATTTAATCTCTTCTCATGAATTTAGACTTAGAATTGTATAAATTTCAAAACTGAAGGGAAAACCAGAAATCCTTATTCTGGTGCTTTCATTTTCTTTCTTGTTTGGTTGAGAAACCTAAGAACAGAGAGGTAAAGTGACTAGTTCAGGGTCACACAAACAGTGTGTCTATTTTTAAAATGCCACTTCTTGACTTAATCTTTAGGTCTTCCTATTTCCTTTTTTCTTATTCAGGTAGCTTTCTTTCTTTCTTTCTTTTTTTTAAACTTAGCTCAGAGGTCCTTTTAATTCCTTTGCTGAAGACTGAGCAGGAGTTCCTTTCTGTGTCAGAGCAATTCCCTCTGAACAACTTTGCTTGCTTACAAAAAGTACTAGTTAGCTATCAGAAGTGCTGAGGATAGTTCGTGCTCATTCCTGTCCACCCTCTGTCTTTCTACTGTGTTCCAGAGATTTGATACAAATTTAGAAATTCTTTTTAGTTCCTATAAGCCCTTTAGTTACATAAGTTCTGGTCTCTCTAGTGGGGATGGCACGAGGCTGTCTGAGCTTGCTGTGTCCACGGCTGCTCAGTGGCAGGTGCTACTCACTGCAGCAGAGACACCATGGGACAGGGGAGCCTGTGATGGGGCTGCAATTAGGACTTGGCTGAAGAAGTAGAACAAGGGTAGACTGTCAATAGATTATTTTTAAAAAATAACATTTTTTCTTTTTAAGAAAGAAATATATAGTCCCTATTTAAAAAATCAGTAATTCAAAAAAGGAAAACAAACATCCAGTAGATTTTATTTTTAATATGAAATTATGATAGAAATAGGTAAAACTGTGATATGGATCCAAGTTTAAAAGGTACAAAGTGTAGTGAAAAGTCTGTCCCAAAATTCATCTCCCTAGAGGCAGGCACTGTTCAGTTTTTATGGCATATCAAAAAGATTAAAACGTAATAAATTTGAATCTTTTCTCAGCAAATTTAAGGACACCAATTCAAGTGAAGAACTATATCCCAGACAATATATCCTAGAGAAAGTGAAATTCTTTATTATTGGGGAGGATGCAAATAACATTAAGCACCTATGCCTCAGAAAATAATGTCTGCTCCCAAGTTTCCGAGGGATGGAGGTGGGGCAAGTGAGGAGGGTGTGAGGAGGGCGTGTCTGCAGCAGTCTCCCTTCCCCGCAGCTTCTCCTCCTGCCCTGCCCTTCCTCTACAAGCTGGCCCAGCTCTTCCATTGGATCTGGAAGGCCTTGTCTTCTCGCCTCTACCAGCTCCCCATCCACGACTGAGTGGTCTTCTCATTCACCTCAGCCTCTCCACTCTCCACATCTGCCGTGACAGAAGCAGAGTGACTCATCCACGGTGACCTGATCCCTGCCGCCAGCGGGGCCCCTCCTGCAGTGGCGCCAGCCTAATTCTAGAAAGAGCTGACCTAGTCAGATGAACTGTGTCTTGATGCCCCAGCGCCCCCCTTGCACCCCACTTTGGCTGGCCTAGGTAGATAATGTGGAAGCAAGTGGGGCCAGAGAGTACAATTCCTCCAGAACAGCATCCCTTACACCTAGAGGCCCTCACATGGGAGGGGTTCGGGAACAGGGAGTGTGTCTCCATGAAACATTCCATTTTCTTGGCAAAGGCAGAGAGTTGATTTTTCAAATCAGGGTGTGAATGGGGCTGGAAGTTAACAGAAAAATGCTGGTGAAGTGACCCTTGGCCTTTTACTTCCTTGAAAAGCTTATCTCTGAAAGTTGCCCCCCCAGGGCAGTACCTTAACTAGCCAGAGTGAGATCTGAGAGGGCCTCTTTCTTCTCTCCTATGCCCTCTCCACAGATCTGCTCTAATTGTGTGTCAATACACTGTTGCCATGGTGCTGCAGTGGGCTTGAAGCTGCTTGAGGCCTCTCCCTGTGCAGATTTGGGCATGGCTCTTTGAAAACAAAGTGGCCTGCTCAGCTCTTGTCACTGGATACAGGGATCTTGCTTGGTGCCTCTTGGTCTTCAGCTCAATTTTCTAGGTTGTATGTGGGCAAGACCTACTCTGTCCTCACTCAGTCTCTGCAAACTTTGTCACATGGCTGTTTCACCAGGTTCTACCTGTGTCCGTGGCTCCTTGGTACACACCGTTGCAGGTTCCCCCTTTCTGTGTCCTGTTGGCCTACTTATGTTCTATTTGTATAATGCCCAAGTTTTCTGCTCCTGTGGCCTTGAAAAGTAGGCCAGCCTCAGAGGCTGTTGAGCTGAAAGTGGAACTGGGTAATCAGTGAGCTGGAAGGGATGGGTGGGTGTTGGTTAGAGAGATGTGGCTTTTGAAGGCAACGCACAGGAGAACCTTAAGGGAGGAGGCATTGGGGACTTAGAATTTGAGGAGTTGAAAAGTTTCGGTGTTTTTTCTCACTGGCCACAAGACTGCCATATTTCTTGCAAGTAAATGTAAAGCCCTGCTGTGCAGTCAGGATCGGGAAAGGCTTCCAGCAGGAGCCAGCATTTTTGCAGCTGGGGACCAAGCAAGCTGTGCCATACTGGGACCTCAGTCAGTGTTGATACCAAGAAAATAGGTACTTACAAGCTTTTTGGTGGTTGATTTCCAGAGGTTGAAAGTCAACACCTTCTGTTTAGAAAAATGGGTAAGGTAAGTAAACTTCACAGGCCCTTAGAATTAAATCCCTAGGTTGTGGCCAAATTCCGTAGGAAACAGCTCTATGCTATTTTTGTGTGTGCTTTAAAATAGAGCTGGGGAGAGACAGGGAGTCTGGTAACGTTTGCAATTCCTCTTTTAGAATGATTTCTTAAAATGAAAATCTGGTCCCATTCACTCCCCTAGATAAAACTCTTCAATGGTTTCCCATGGCCCACAGGGTAAAACCCAGATTCTTCAAGGAATGTAAGGCCCTTATGCACCAGTACTGACTGACACCTCCACTTTGATGTGGGGCCTCTTCGCTGTGCATGCTGCCTCCCAGCTGCCCAGCTGGGTACAGTTGTCTTATTGCTACGTGCTCCCTTGGGCCTCTGTACCTTGAGCTCACGCTGTTCCTGCTAGAGGGCCCAGCGCCTGCTCTTTGCCTGGTGAGCTCTCAATCTTCCAGACGTACTCAAGGGTTGCCTCTGGGAATCCTTTCCTGACCCTCCCTGCTTCCAGGCCTCCGTGGCCTTATAATTATGAAATTCTTTGTTTCAGTAGCTGTGAGATCTTTGAAGTTGGGAGTGTGGCTTGTTACAAGTGTTTGAGTCAGGTTCCAGTCCCTGCTCTACCATGTGTGTGACTATTGGGAAGTGATTTAACCTTTCTCAGCCTCACTGTTCTCACCTCTAAGTTCTTGTCTCATAGGAACATTTGGATGAGTAAATGAGATTGTACTTGTGATCTGCGTAGTGCGCTGTCCTGTAGCCACATTATTATTGTGAGTGGTTGTACTCACCAGTGCCCAGCCAGAGGTGTTTCAGTGAATGGTCTGATATAACTTACTGATGAGGTCTTTGTACTTTTGGTGAGTTTGTGGGGTTTTATGTTGTGAAAACCCTGAATATAGAGAAAACCTGATTATGCCCAACTCATTTTTTCTGCTCTCCCCTGAAGGTCCCCAGTATTGTTATGCTTGCAGGCCTTTAGGTTCTCCAGTTTATGTTTGCCCCGATCTCTGCAGTGCTGTCTAGTAACCAGCCCCAGCTACCTGCCTAGTCAGGTGAGGAACTCAGAATCCAAACTGCTCCTAAGACTTTGGCCTTTTCTAAGGATGTAGGCTGGTGCTGCTATCAGTCTTCAACTCTGGGCTTAACGAGGTCAGAAGTAAAGGGAGGGCTTCCTTGTTAGACTTGCCCCTGCACTGTCCAGCACCGTAGCCATTAGCCAGATGTGACTTTTGAGTACTTGAAATGTGGCTGGTCCAAGTTGAGATGTTCTGTAAACGTAAAATCCATGCTGGCTTTTAAAGACTTAGTACTAAAAAAAGAATGGAAACTCAATTTTCTAATACTGATTGCATGTTGAAATGATACTATTTTGGATATGCTGGGTTAAATAAAATCTATTATTAAAATTTTATCTGTTTTTGTTTACTTTTTTTAGTGGGGCTGCTAGAATGTTTTGAATTACATATGTGGCTTGCATTATATTTCTTTTGGACAGTGCTGTTCAACACAAGCAGTACACATCAGCATGTTCAGAGGGGCATGGAAATCAGAGGAGCAGCATTTCATGGAAGGATTTTGCGGGACATTAGATCTGGAAAGATCATCTGTTACATATTATATGTTATAGCTCCCCCCCTTTTTTTTGAAAGGTGCTTTTTCACAGGAAAAAGGTTCTTTTTTTTATTAGCATATTCATTGTTACAAATCATACTCTTTCTGCCCCTTGTCCAATCTCTCCCCTTTCCCCTCCTCCTCCCCCCTCTAATAACCATAGATTTGTTCTCTCCATCTGATAGATTAACTGTTCTCTGTTGGTTTGTTGTCTAGATGATCTGTCCAGTACTGAGACAGGTGTGATTAAGTCCTCCCCTATGATCCTAAATCAGATGCTGCTTCTATTACTCTGGAGTTGCGAGTCTGGTGTGCCATCTGCGCAGTGGCTGTGACTGCTGCTATAGAGACTAGCCGCTTTTGTGGCAGCCACGGTGATTGCAGTGTATAGCCCCCTTCTTTTTCAGTTAAGGAAAGTGAGACCCAGAGAGGTGAAGTGATTAGCCCCAAGTCACACAGCATGAAGAAGACCAAAGTCTCCTGACCTTCAGGCCTATTAGTTTTTCACTGCACTGTGATTATGCCTCACTTGCCCTAAAAATCCTCTGTCACTCACTGGCTGAAGTTCACTGTTAATATGCAGATGTATCTAGAAGGGATAATTTTAGCTGGAGTTAGTTGACTAGTTCTACAAGGTTCTGACAGAATGCAACATAGAACAGATATTTTTAAATTTGGGGGTGCTGAAGAGGTCAGGAATGGGTAATCCTCTTCTGTTCTATGGTCAGATGGGAGGCTGGGGGTGGGATGAGGTGAAGTGGAGAGGAAAAAATAGACTGCTGTGGGTGAACATGGGTGAATATGGGTAAGCAGCAGAACAGACAGTGCCTGGAGGAGGATGTAGGGTTTTGCTTCTGGAAAGAGGATTGCAAGGGATAAGGAAATATTTCATAGCTTTGTGCAGATTATCCCTATTCTTTTGCATTTATTCTTTGCATGTATGTGTAAAACTCTAATGTTTTTAAATGGTCTACACACACACATGCACAAACAGAGTTTTACACATACAGTACATAATTCAAAAGTTACAAAAGGGTATTCATGGAAAAGAAAGTCTATTTTTCTGCTCCCATTCTCCATCCCGTAGTTTCCTGCCCAGAGGCAACCATTGTTGCCAGTCTCTTTATACATCTAGAGATATTCCCAGATATTTAGCTTTTTTTTCTTTCACACAAATGGTAGTATATTCCCACACTGTGCCACACTTTAGAAAAAAAAATGTAATCAATCTTGGGTGTTCGTTCCCTATTAGCATGTGACTCATTCCTAATAGCTATGTGTTATTCCATTGTATGGTAGGATCACAGAGTATGTACCTGGTACCCTTTTCCTTGTTAATGTGTTGACTCTCCACTCTTTCCAAAGCTTAGAAGCACAGCAATCCTGTTTTTAAGATTAGCAGGTAATGGCCATATCTCTTTTCTGTTATTCTGGGAAAACACAAAGCAGGCTGCTTAGACTGTCTTGTAACTACCACAGCTGCAGTGGGGGGAGAAGAGCAGGCCTTTTCACATTCTGAACATTTGGTTGTTTTCTAAATCTGGAATGGCACTCAAGCAGCCTTTGCCATCCAGTCAAGAGAGCCAGAGGAAATAGAAAGACAAAGCCTGACATGAACTGCAAATAGGGCACCTATGTATGGTCTCACTCTCTTCCCTCCTTGCATGGAAAAGCCTCAGGGTTAACGGACTTTGACCTCTGGCCTATTGTAATTCTGCTGATTTTATTTCTGGCTTAGTTAGGCAAGCCGCCTGTGGCCTGAGCAAGGCCTTCCTTGCCACCCTGCTCTAGTACCTTTTTAGAACTTAATACATGGCAGTGTTTATCAGAAAAATGTAGGGCCTTTTGCTTCCCTCCCTCTGGAAACCTGAGTATTTTACACGGGGAATAAACTAAATTAAAGGCAATGGGGTTGAGGGGAAGTTGGAGCAAGACAGCTGACTAGAGTTGTCTGGTGCTTGTCTCCCTCACAGAAAGAGACCAGAACAACAAGTGAACCACTATATTTTGACTGGAATGACTGAAGAAATACACCAGAGGAGTGACAAAATCCTTGTGGAGCAGGGAAGACAGGGACAGCACCATAGAGAGCAGTGCAAGGCATCCTGCCTCTGCCTCGCTGTCTCCCTGCAAGGACCAGCTCAGAGTCAGGTGGAGAGAATGTAAGCTGAGAAAACTGCAGCTATTTCCACTGCCACCACAAACACCAGCAATCCCTGCTGTGAGAGTCCTCCAGTCCTCTCGGGGCCTAGTTGGGAGAATAGCTGGGAGTTTGTGCAGCTGCACAGCCGCAGAGGGAAGGTAACCCCCAGCCTTCCAACCTAAGTGGCTGTGGCATAGCACCATCTTGAAACCAAACCTGCTGCCAGGGCATGTCCTGCCTTGGGGGCTGGTGAAAACTTACTCCCTCCATCCTGAGGCCCACCTTCATTCTACCATGTTCACACGGGCGTTGGCAGGACCATGACTCCAGCTGCTTGGAACATAGGACAGAAAAAGTGAGACCCCAACACCCCCCCACCCCCACCCCAGGAGAACAGGCAGACCTGCTCAGTGGGGAAGCTGTCAATAAGCAGTGGCTGACCACATTCACATGCACCTGCCATGTACAACCTATTGGCCCACTGAACCCTCAGGTGCCTTTGCTGGCCTGACAGCCAGTCCAGCAGTAGCTCTGCCTCTCCCCTCGGCCCTCCACAGAGCCTCTGGGCCCTGTTGCACTAGTGTACACCTCCTCCCTAACACTGATTGGGTAGCAGTTACCTCTCCACAGTAGGCCATCGCAGAGCTTCCAGGCCCTGCTGCACGTGTGTACACTTGCTTCCTGTCAGCGGATTGGGCAATGGCTTTGCTTCTTCTGGCAGGCCTCCATGCAGCCACCTGGCCATGCTATACCTGTGCACACCAGCTCCTGGCCAGGCAGTGGCATTCATTCCTCTGACAGGCCTTCACAGAGCCACTTGACCATCCCCTGCACCCAGACACACCTGTATTCAGCCAAAAGCTGGGCAAGCAGCATACTCTACCCCCTGGGAGACACAAATTCAGAGCTGCATGCCCACGCTGGGCCTAATAGCTGGTTGGGCAGTGACTCTGTGCCTCAGAGTGACTACCAAACAGCTGGTTGGCCCTCTGCATCCACACACACCTGGCCCAACAACCAGCCTGGAGTCTCTGACGCAGTGAAACAAAGTCAGTGTTGGCAGAAACTTGTGCAGTCTAGGCCCCCGAGGCATTTGCAGATGTCACTGAAGAGAATTACAACCAAAGTAACTGCACAGAGATTATGCTACTGAGTCTGCCCAAAACCAAAGCGAACACAACATGTCCAATAGATACCCTAGGACACACCTAGAGGAAAGTCATTTCTACATAATCTCCATAAAATTGGGAAAAGCAACTACTCCATTAGATGCACAGATATGAATGTAGAGACACGAGAAACATGAAAAAGCAAGGAAATATGACACCCCAAAGGAACACAGTAAGTCTCCCGTAACAGATGCCAAAGGAAAGGACAGTTATGAAATGCCTGTAAAGGCATTTCAAATAACAATCTTAAGGAAATTGAGTGAGAAGAGAACACAGACAATTCAATGAAATCAGGAAAACAATTCATATGATGAAAAAATTTAACAGATATCATAAAAAGGAACTAGACAGAAATGATGGAGCTGAAGAATTCAATGAATGATATAAAAATACAATTGAGACCTTCAACAACAGACCAGATCAAGCAGAAGAATTTCTGAACTTGACAGATTTTTTTTTGAAACCACTCGGAGGAAAAAAAAAAAAAAAAAAATAAGAATGAAAAAGAATGAAGAAAGCCTATGAGACATATGTTAACATTTAACACTATTAAATGTTTGAATAATAGGCATTGCAGAGGGAGAAGAGATGAAGAAAGGCACAGAAACACTTTAATGAAGTAATAGTTGAAAAATTCCCAAGTATTGGAAGAGATGGGCATTCAGATTCAGGAAGCTCACAGGTACCTCATTAGACTCAATCCAAAAAGATCCTCTCAGAGGCACACATAAGCAAACTATCAAAAGTCAAAAAGAGAATTCTGAAAGCTGCAAGACAAAAGCACCAAGTCACATATAAGGGAATCCCCATTAGATTATCAGATTTCTCAACAAAAACATTTCAGGCCAGGAGAGAATGGGAAGATATATTCAAAGTCCTGAAGGAAAAAAAACTATCAGCTAAGAATACTGTATTCAGCAAAGCTATCCTTTAGAAATGAGGGAGAAATAAAGACCTTCCCAGACCTGCAAAAGCTGAGAGAATTCGTCACTACTAGACCAGCCTTAAACAAGAAATGATTAAGGGAGTGCTACACCTGGAAACAAAAAGACAATAATTAGTATCATGAAAACATGAAAAGGTATAAAACTCACCTGTAGAGGTAAATTCATAATTCAAACTCAGAACACCCCAGTGAGGTAATGTGCTATGTAAATTCTTCAATCCTCTAGTATGAAGGTTTAAAGTCAAAACGGAAAAAAAACAAAACCAAAAACAAAAGCAAAAAACACCACCTGCAATTAGTGGCTAAGGAATATACAGTAGATAAATGTGCAAACATAAATTAAGGTAACAAAAATATAATTTGTGTGTGGGGAAGTGTACAGTATTTTCATGTGGTCAAAGTTATATTGCTGTCAGCTTAAAATAGTTTATTATAACTGTAGGACTCTTTATTTTAGCCCCAAGTGTAACCAAGAAAAAAGAAATTATAGCAGACGCACAAGTGAGAAAGAGAAAGAAAACAAAGCCTAGCAGCACGGAAAACCACCAATCCACAGAAGTAAATAACAAGAGAGAAAGGAACTGTATCAGAAGTTGTTTATAGGTTACCCAGTCTCAGGTATTCTGTATCAGCATGGTCTTTACCGTCCACATTTCTATCAGCATTCTGGTCACAGCCATTTAGCCAATCTCTAAAATGTTCCAAACATTTCCCTCATCTTTTTATCTTCTTAGTCCTCCAAACCCTTCCAACCTTTGCCCATTACTCCAGTTTGACGGGAGTCCTTTTCTTCCAAGAAGCCCTGTGTGTAGTCTGTTTTGTGTTGCTATAATAGAATACCTGAGACTGGGTGATTTATAAAGAACAGAGGTTTGTTTGGATTACGATTCTGGGACAGCTGCATTTGGCATGGACCTCAGGCTGCTTCTACTCATGGCAGAAAGCAGCAGGCAGCCAGTGGGTACAAGCAGATCACATGGTAAGAAGAAGCAAGAGAGAGATGGGGGAGGTGCCAGGGTCTTTTAAATAACCAGCTCTTGTGGGAACTAATAGAGCGAGAACTCACTCACTACCCCCACCCCCCAGGGAGAGCATTAATCCATTCATGAGGTATCCGCCCCATGACTCAAACAGCTCCCAACACTGCCACATGTGGATCAGATTTCCACGAGTTTGGTGGGGGACAACAGATCCAAACTCAATCAGGAATTAAGGATCTATAAAATAATCAGAAAACAACAAAATGGCAGGAATAAATTCTCACATTTCAGTAATCTTGAATGTAAATGGATTAAACTCTCCAATTAAAAGATATAGAGTGGCTGAATGGATAAAGAAAACAAGATCTAATGATATGTTGCCTACAAGAGACTCACCTAACTATTAAAGACAAACATAGACTGAAAGTAAAGAGAAGGAAAAAGATATTGATGCAAATGGAAATAAAAAGTGAGCAGGAGTAACCATACTTTGTATTAGATAAAATATACCGAGTCAAACACTGTAAAAAGAGACAAGGTCATTTTATAATGATAAAGGGGTCAATTCAACAAGTGGATATAACAATTGTTAATATATATCCACCCAACACCAAGCACCCACATATATAAAACAAAAGCTGTTAGACCTAAAGGGAGAGATAGATCACAGTTCAATGATAGGGTTCTTTTACACCTCTCTTTCAACAATGGACAGATTACAGAAAATAAACACAAACATCTATCTTAAACTGCTCCATAGACCAAATAGACCTTACAGACATTCACAGAGCATTTCATCCAGCAGCTGCAGAATACACATTCTTCTCAACTGCACATAAAACATTCTCCAGGATAGATCATATGTTAGGCCACAAAACAAGTCTACACAAATTTAACAACACAGACATCACATCAAGTATCTTTTCTGACTACAATGGTATAAAACTAGAAATCAACAAGAAAAACTTTAGAAACTTTACAAATATGTGGAAATTAAACAACATGCTCCTAAACAACCAATGGGTTAATGAAGAAATTAAAAGGGAAATTAAAAAATCCTTGAGACAAACAAGAATAGAAGCACATCATACCAAAACCCATGGGATATGTCAAAAGAAGTTCTAAGAGGAAAGTTCATAGCAATAAATGCCTATACCAAAAAGGAAGAAGGATTTCTAATAAAAAACCTTATGATATGCCTTAAAGAACTAGAAAAACAACAAACCAAACTCAAAATTGGCAGAAGGGAAGAAATAATAAAGCTCAGAGCAAGAATAAAATAGAAACTAAAAAAAATCGAAAAGATTATGAAATGAAGAGTTGGTTTTGAAAAGATAGACAAAACTGACAAAACTTTAGCTAGCCTAAACAAGAAAAAAGAGAAGACTCAAAATCTGAAATCAAACAAGAGACATTACAATCGATACCACAAAAATACAAAGGATCATAGGAGACTATTATGAGCAACCATATGCCAATATATTTGATAACATAGAAGAAATGGATAAATTCCTAGACAGATATAATCTACTAAGATTTAATTATGAAGAAATAGAGAATCTGAACAGACCAATAACAAGTGAGGAAATTGAATTGGTAATACAACATCTTTCATTAAAGAAAAACCCAGGACCTGATGCCTTCACTGATGAATTTCACCAAATATTAAAAAAAAAAAACTAATACCATTTCTCTTCAGATTATTTCAAAAAGTTGAGGAGGAGGAAATACTTCCCAACTCACTTTATGAGGCCATCATTACTCCAATTCTAAAACCAGACAAGGAGAAAACAAAAAAGGAAATTATAGGCCAATATCCCTGATGACCATAGATGCAAAAATTCTGAACAAGATACTAACAAACCAAATCCAACAGCACATTAAAAAGGTCATTTACTATGATCAAGTGGGATTTATCCAAGGGATGCAAGGATGATTTAACATACACAGATCAATAAGTGTGAAATACCACATTAATAGAAAGACAAAAACCATATGTTCATCTCAAAAGATGTAGAAAAAGCATTTGACAAAATTCAACATTCCTTCGAGATAAAAACTCTTAAACTAGGTATAGAAGTTATGTACCTCAGTACAATAGAGCCCATATATGACAAACCCACAGCTAATGTCATACTGAATGGGGAAAAGCTGGAAGCTTTTTCTATTAGATTAGAAACAAGACAAGGATGCCACTTTCATCACTTCTATTCAACATAGTACTGGAAGTCTTAGCCAGAGCAATTAGACAAGAGAAAAAAATAAGAGGCATCCACATTGGAAAGGAGGAAGTCAAACTGTTCCTGTTTACAGACAACATGATCTTATATATAGAAAACCCTAAAGACACCACGGAAAAACTGTTAGAACTAATAAACAAATTCACTAAAGTTGAAATACAAAATCAACATACAAAAGTCAGTAGCATTTCTAAATACAAATAATGAACTATCTGAAAAAGAAACCAAGAAAATAATTCATTTTACAATAACTACCCAAACAAACAAACAAACGAAAACCTAGGAATAAACTTAACCAAGGAGTTGAAAGAACTCTGCAATGAAAATTACAAAACTTGGAAGAAAGAAATTGAAGACCTAAATATGTAGAAAGATATCCTATGTTCATGGATTGGAAGAATTAATATTATTAAAATGGCCATTCTACCCAAAGCAATCTACAGATCGAATGCAATCCCAATGACATTCCTCACTGAAATAGAAAAAGCAATCCTAAAATTCATATGGAACCCAAAGAGACCCTGAATACCCAAAGCAATCCTGAGAAAAATGAACAAAGCTGGAGGCATCACACTAGCTGACTTCAAATTATACTACAAAGCTATAGTAATCAAAACTGCACAGTATTGGTGTAAAAACAGACACATAGACCAATGGGACAGAATAGAGAGCCCAGAAATAAATTCATGCACCTAACAGCCAACTGATCTTTGACAAAGGTGCCAAGAATACATATTGGGGAAAAGACAGTTCTTCAGTAAATAGTGTTTAGAAAACAAGATATCCACATGCATAAGAATGAGACTAGACCCCTACCTCTCACTGTATACCAAAATGAATTTAAAATGGATTAAAGATTGATATGTAAAACCTGAAACTATGAAACTACTAGAAGGGAAACGATCCATGACTTGGGGCTCAGGAAGGACTTTTTAAATAAGACTTTAAAAGCACAAGCAAGGGAGGAAAGATGGCGACGGGTATGGAGCGGCCATGCCAGGAGACAGCGCGATCCTGAGAGCTGTGCGCTGTGATACCAGAGTATTAATTGCATTTCCAAGAGCAACAAAAGGCGAATAATTCTTTCAACAACGACCCTGCATCGACAAACAAGCGGCAGCAGATTCGAGGTTTTGGGGCCGACACAGAGGAGGACTCCTGAGAGCACCCAAGCCCGGCTGTGGGAACGGGAGAGCGGCCCAGTCAACAAAGGCCAGGAAAGCCAGCGGAACCGGCGCAGAAATGGAGTGAGGAGCGCCGGACCGTCCCAACACTGCGAGCTCTGTGAGTCACCCCCAGCCCAGCCCCACTTGCGGGGCGAAGCACGACTGCTCCCTGCCTG
>NW_007726184.1:157633-163017 GCF_000696425.1 Galeopterus variegatus | reverse complement strand
CGAGGAGGGGCCCAGCTAAAAGAGGCGGAATCTCAGAAATAAAGAAAGAAAGAAAGAACAATTACATATCCTGCAGAAACGCTTTGAAAGGCTCAATAGCCCCATCTAGAGTTCACAGAGTGTGAAAACGCCCTGATAGCAAAGGGCAGAAAACACTTCTTATGAGAATTGAATTGGAGCTCCAAGAATCGAGAGAAAATCCCTGCCGAAATGAACAAACACTCCAAAAAGAGTTACCCGAAATGAAAAAACCAAGAAAATACACCACCAAAAGTCAATAAATCTCAAACTCTAGATCCTATAGAACAAGAAGCCCTTGAAATGAATGACAGGGAATTTCGAGTGTTAATCCTAAAGAGACTGAACGAGATACAAGAAAACACAGCTAGACAACATGATGAAACAAGGAAAAACATACAGGACCTGAAAGAGGAAATGTACAAGGAAATCACTGTCATAAAAAAAAATGTAGCAGAACTTGCCGAACTGAAGAAGTTATTCAGCAAAATAAAAAACACAATGGAGAGTTTAACCAGCAGGATAACGGAAGTTGAAGAGAGAACCTCAGTTCTTGAAGATGGGCTCTTTGGAATAATACAAGCAGACAAGAAAAAAGAAAAAAGTATCAAAGTTATCGAAGAAAATCAGAGAGAGATATTAGACAACCTTAAGCGCTCAAATATCCGAATCATGGGTATTCCAGAAGGGGAGGAAAAAGGCGAATGTATTGAAAACATATTCAACAAAATAGTGGCAGAAAACTTCCCAGACATAAGAAAAACCACAGATCTACAGATCCAAGAAACTCAACGATCTCCAAACGTATTCAACCCAAAAAGGGCTTCACCAAGGCATATTATAGTCAAAATGGCAAAACTCAAGGACAAAGAGAGAATCTTGAAAGCTGCAAGAGAGAAGCATCAAATAACCTATAAAGGAGCTCCAATCAGGTTAACATCAGACTTCTCAACACAAACCCTAAAGGCCAGAAGGGAATGGGATGATATATTTAAAATACTAAAAGACAAAGATTGCCAACCAAGAATACTCTACCCTGCAAGGCTGTCCTTCCGAAATGAAGGGCAAATAGTACATTTCTCAGACAAACAAAAACTGCGGGAGTTCATCACCACACGACCACCCTTACAAGCAATTCTCAAGGGAGTACTGGGATTGGATCCCGGAAGATAATTACCACTCCCATAACAATCCAAGTAAAATAAAAACTCACTACTATAAGAAAAATGACTATCATGAAAAGAAAACAAACGATCATAATCACCAGAGGCAACCTCAGGAACCAACAAACACAGAAAACAAACAGCAAAACAGAAAGCAAGGAACAAACATCACTCAAGAAAATCAAAAAAATAATTAAATGCTAGGAATAAAGCAACACCTCTCAATAACAACCCTTAATGTCAAGGGTTTAAATTCACCAATCAAAAGACACAGATTGGCTGACTGGATAAGAAAGATCAACCCAACTATATGCTGCCTACAAGAGACTCACCTCACCCATAAAGACTCACATAGATTAAGAGTGAAAGGATGGAAAAAGATCTTCCAAGCAAACAGAAAAGAAAAACAAGCTGGAGTAGCTATACTCATATCAGACAAAATAGACTTTAAACTAAAAACCATAAAAAGAGACAATGAGGGACACTACATAATGATAAAAGGACTGATACATCAAGAAGACATAACAATCATAAATATGTATGCACCCAATGTTGGAGCACCCAGATTCATAAAACAAACTCTATTAGAACTAAAAAAGGAAATAGACACTAATACCATAATAGCAGGGGACCTGAACACCCCACTGTCAATATTGGACAGATCAACTAGGCAAAGAATTAGCAGAGAAACACAAGAACTTAACAAAACTTTAGACCAATTGGACATGGCAGATATCTACAGAACATTCCATCCAACAACCTCAGAATATTCATTCTTCTCATCAGCACATGGATCATTCTCCAGGATAGACCACATATTAGGACACAAATCAAGTCTCAACAAATTCAAAAAAATTGGAATTATCCCATGTATTTTCTCAGACCACAATGGATTAAAACTAGAAATCAATAATAAACAAAACACTGGAAAGTATACAAACACATGGAAATTAAACAACATTCTACTTAACGACACATGGGTCCAAGAAGAAATCAAACAGGAAATAAAAAAATTTATTGAAACTAATGAAAATAATGATACATCATACCAAAACTTGTGGGATACAGCAAAGGCAGTACTAAGGGGGAAATTTATTGCATTAAACGCCTACCTCAGAAAAATGGAAGGCTGGCAAGTGAACAATCTAATAATGCGCCTTAAAGAACTAGAAAAACAAGAACAATCCAAACCTAAAGTTAGCAGAAGGAAAGAAATCATCAAGATCAGAGCAGAACTTAACGAAATTGAAACCCAAAAAACAATACAAAAGATCAACAAATCAAAAAGTTGGTTTTTTGAAAAGATAAATAAAATCGACAAACCACTAGCATGGCTAACAAAAAAAAGAAGAGAGAAGATTCAAATAACAAAAATTAGAAATGAAAAACCAACCCAAATGAAATACAAGGAATCATCCGAGACTACTATAAACAGCTATACGCCAACAAGTTCGAAAACCTGGAGGAAATGGATAAATTTCTGGACTCACACAAGCTTCCAAAATTAAACCAAGAAGATATAGAAAACTTGAATAGGCCAATAACAATAAAGGAGATTGAAGATGTTATCAAAAAGCTCCCAACAAAGAAAAGCCCAGGACCAGATGGATTCACAGCAGAATTTTACCAAACATTCAAAGAAGAAATGACACCGATTCTATACAAACTATTCCAAAAGATTGAAACAGAAGCAAAGCTTCCAAACACATTCTACGAAGCAAACATCATCCTGATACCAAAACCAGATAAAGATATAACCAAGAAAGAAAACTACAGGCCAATATCCTTGATGAATATAGATGCAAAAATCCTCAATAAAATATTAGCAAACAGAATACAACAACACATATGCAAGATCATTCACCACGATCAAGTGGGATTCATCCCAGGGAAGCAAGGTTGGTTCAACATACACAAATCAATAAATGTGATCCACCATATTAACAAAATCAAACACAAGGACCATATGATCATCTCTATTGATGCCGAAAAAGCATTTGATAAGATCCAACACTCATTCATGACAAAGACCCTTTATAAATTAGGTATAGACGGAAAGTATCTCAACATAATCAAAGCCATATATAATAAACCCACCGCCAATATCATCCTGAATGGGGAAAAACTAAAAGCTTTTCCTTTAAGAACAGGAACCAGACAAGGATGCCCACTCTCACCACTCCTATTCAACACAGTATTGGAAGTATTAGCCAGAGCAATCAGAAAAGAGAAGGAAATAAAGGGCATCCAGATTGGAAAGGATGAAGTCAAACTGTCCCTCTTTGCAGATGACATGATCCTATATATAGAACAGCCCAAATCATCTATTAAAAAACTCTTAGAGGTGATAAAAGAGTTCAGCACAGTAGCAGGATACAAAATCAACACACAAAAATCAGTAGCATTTCTATTCACCAATAGTGAACAAGCAGAAAGAGAAATCAAGAAAGCCTGCCCATTCACAATAGCTGCCAAAAAAATAAAATACCTAGGAATTGAACTAACTAAGGACGTGAAAAATCTCTATAACGAGAACTATAAACCACTCCTGAGAGAAATTAGAGAGGATACAAGAAGATGGAAAGACATCCCATGCTCCTGGATTGGAAGAATCAATATAGTGAAAATGACTATACTACCCAAAGTAATATACAAATTCAATGCAATCCCCATCAAAACTCCTATGACATTTCTCACAGAAATGGAAAGAACTATACAGTTATTTATCTGGAATAACAAAAGACCACGAATAGCCAAAGCAATGCTGAGCAAAAAAAATAAAGCTGGAGGTATTACTCTACCTGACTTTAAACTATACTACAAAGCTATAATAACCAAAACAGCATGGTACTGGTACAAAAACAGAGACACTGATCAATGGAATAGAACAGAACACCCAGAAATCAACCCACGCACTTACTGCCATTTGATCTTCGACAAAGGCATCAAGCCTATTCACTGGGGTCGGGACTCCCTCTTCAGCAAAGGGTGCTGGGATAACTGGATATCCATTTGCAGGAGATTGAAACTAGACCCATACCTCTCACCATGTACTAAAATCAACTCAAAATGGATCAAGGATTTAAATATACACCCCGAAACAATAAAACTTATTAAAGAAAACATAGGAGAAACCCTTCAGCAAATAGGGCTGGGCACAGACTTCATGAATATGACCCCAAAAGCACGGGCAACCAAAGGAAAAATAAACAAATGGGACTATATCAAACTAAAAAGCTTCTGCACAGCAAAAGAAACAATTAACAGAGCTAAAAGACAGCCAACAGAGTGGGAGAAAATATTTGCAAAATACACATCTGACAAAGGACTAATATCCAGAATATATAAAGAACTCAAACAACTTTACAAGAAAAAAACAAGCAACCCAATCAAAAAATGGGCAAAAGAGCTAAGCAGGCACTTCTCTAAAGAAGATATACAAATGGCCAACAGTCATATGAAAAAATGCTCAACATCACTAAGCATCCGGGAAATGCAAATCAAAACCACACTGAGATACCATCTCACCCCAGTTAGGATGGCAAAAATCCAAAAGACGCTGAAAGATAAATGCTGGCATGGTTGCGGAGAAAAAGGAACTCTCATACATTGTTGGTGGGAATGCAAAATGGTGCAACCCCTAGCACAAGCAATAAAAGCAAAAATAAACAAGTAGGATTACATCAAACTAAAAGCATCTGCACATCACAGGAAACTTAATGGAGTAAAGAGACAACCTACAGAATGGGAGAGGATATTTGTAAAGTATACATCTGACAAGGGTTTAATATCCAGAATGTGTAAGAAACTGAAATGACAGCAGGAAACAAATAACCCAATTGAGAAATGGGCAAAGGATCTTAGACATCTCTCAAAAGAAGACATACAAATGGCCAACTGGCATAGGAAAAAGGGCTCAGCCTCACTAATCATCAGGAAAATGCAAATCAAAACAGCAATGTGATACCACCTCACTGTAGTTAGAATGGCTGTTATCAAAAAGACAGAAGAATGGGCCGAGCCTGTGGTGCACTCGGGAGAGTGTGGCGCTGGGAGTGCTGCGGCGCTCCTACCACGGGTTCGGATCCTATATAGGGATGACCGGTGCGCTCACAGTGCTCACTGGCTGAGCACGGTGTGGCCTGTCTCAAAAAGGACAAAAACAAAAACAAAAAAAAAAAAAAAAAAAAAAAAAAAAAAAAA
>NW_007726184.1:136533-156814 GCF_000696425.1 Galeopterus variegatus | reverse complement strand
CCTATATGGGGATGACCGGGGGGCCCCCAGTGCCCCCTGGGTGGGCCCGGGTGGGCCTTTTCAAAAAAGGAAAAAAAAAAAAAAAAAAAAAAAAAGAAGAAGAAAAGTGTTGATGAGGATGTGGAAGAAAGGGAACACTTGCATACTGTTCGTGGGAATTTAAACTAGTTCAGCCATTATGGAAAACAGTGGAGGTTCCTCGAAAAATTAGAAGTAGAACTACCATATGACCCAGCAATCCAACTACTGAGTATATACCCAAAAAAGATGAAGTCAGTATGTTGAAGAGGTATCTGCACTCCCATGTTTACTGCAGCACATTTTACAGTAGCCAAGATGTGGAATCCACCTAAGTGTCTAACAATGGATGAATGGGTAAGAAAATGTATATGTATATACACAATGGAATACTGTTCAGCCATGAAAATGAATGAAATCCTGTCACAGGTGGCAAAACAGATGGACTTGGAGGTCATTACATTAAGTGAAGTAAGCCAGGCACAGAGAGACAAATACCATGTGATCTCATTCATATGTGGAATCTAAAGAAAAAGGAAAAAAATAAGTTGATATTATATAGAGAGAATAGAACAGTGGTTACCAGAGATTGGGGAGGGGAGGGAAGAGAGGAAAACAGGGAGATGTTGGCCAAAGGGTACAGAATTACAATTAGATAGGAGGAATAATTTCTGGTGCTCTATCGCACAGTTGGGTGTCTATGGCTAACAGTTAAGATTTGTATATTACATAGCAGCTAGAGGAGAGGCTTTTGAATGTTTTTGCCACAAAGAAATAATAAATGTATGAGGTGATAGTTAAATTAACTACCCCAACCCAATCATTATCTAATGTATATATGTATCAAAACATCAGATGGTACCCCATAAGCATATACAATTACAATGTGTTAATTAAAATAAAGAAAAAGGCAACGGGCACAATGCCTTTTGCAGCCTATCAAACCCCTCCCTGTGCTGTTTCTCCAGAAGTAGGGATCCAGATATTGTTTGCCAGCCTAGGCCTCTTGATAACACAACAGGTATTTTTCTTGTCATAAAGCAATGCATATATGTACTTTAAAAATATTAAAAATTGCATAGAAGAAAATACAGAACTTATGATCCTACCACTCAGAGATAATCACTATTAATATTGGTTGATTTTTTTCATTTGTTTTTAGTCAAACACCCAACTTTCTTGGCAACCTGTGAAAAAAATGGCAGTTTGCAGACAATGGTTTGTGCATGAGAGGGGCCAACAGGCTTCTGGGAATCCTCCGCTAAAGAGAGTTGGCATGCTAGGAAAGGGAAGGCTGGGGAAGAAGGGACCACGCAAAACTCTTCCTTCTGTGGTGGAAGTGCACATGGAGTTGTGGAGTGCCTGCTTGTGCCCATTCACACCACAGGCCGGGTCCAAGCAGGTGGCTGGGGATTTTATGACCCACTTCTAATTTAATACTGAACCAAGCTCATATTTAGCACTTTTTCCCAGCTCATATTTTCCTACAGCCTCTTTGAAAGTTTTAACATTCCTGGTCACTTTTGTACCTTCTGAGGTGGCAGTATAAGTGCATTAAATTAAGTGGGGGCTGGCAAGCATAAGAATATTAGGAGACTTGATGAAAAAAAAAAGGATTTTTGTAGGAAAAAACCACGTTCCCAACATTATTTTTATGGAGAGCTTTTTTAAGGTAGAAAACCAATTAATATGGTCCTTAGAATGTAACAGATTTTCACCTTCAGAGATCTTAGAGTTCTAGAAAAAAAGTGTTCTTTTTTTTTTTAAATGTAAAAGGCTTATTTTCCAAATGTAATAGAGCATCATCCCTTCCTTGGCTCCTTGCCTCATCTCTAACCTCACTGAATCCTACTCTTCTGTTCCTTAGCTAGCTTTTCTTTTTTCTTTTGGCCTTCAAATTTGCAGTGACCGTACCCTCGAGGCTGTGCCTGCAGCTCTTCTCTTTCTACCTGTCTGCTCCCTTGTTGATTTTGTTTTTACTTTCCTGGTCAACTGTCCCTGTTATCTGAATGACTCTCAGTCTCTAACTCCATCCCTGACCTGCAGAGAAAACTTGTACCCACATTAGCACCCCCCCACCAGACTCTTGGCCTTTGTTCTCATTGGGGGTCAGCTTCTCCCCCAAACCCACTCAGACTCAGTGCTCTTTCTCCTTCTGTGGTCTGTTTATCCTTCAGATGCCAACTTACTGCTCAGCAAATGTCTCCTTTCGTGAAGCCTTTGCTGGTCAGCCTCACTGTGTAATGGCACGTCTCTCTTCAGCATTCTTTCTTGCCCTGGATAGTCAAACCATTCATTTCCCTAAGTCAATAGACATTTGTTTTGTTCCTTAACTGTTCTGAAGGGTCATATCTTGTTTCTCTAAGCGATTAAGCTTTTGCGTGGGTGGGAACCATGTCTAACAGTAATAACAAGAGCTAACATTTGTAAGGGATTTGCTGGGTGCCAGGCGCCTTTCTAAGCACTTTACGTATATCAACAAGCCAATGAGGTGGGTATTATTTCTCCCCACCTCATTGGCTTGTTGATATACGTAAAGTGCTTAGAAAGATATATTTAGAGATGCCAAAACAGACATAGAGGGGCTGAGTAGCTTGTCCAGTGTGCCAGAGCTCCTAATTGTACAGCTGGGATTCGAACCTGGGCAGACCAGCACCGGAGTTCGTCTTCTTATCTCCCCTGTAGCACCTAGAATGAGACCGTGTATGTAAGAGGCCATGTAATAAAGATTTGTTGAATGAACTTGGGTTTTGGCCTTGGGAATTAGAGGAAGGAAGAAATAGAAGCAGCAAAATTTGGTGAGCAATAAAGGCAAGCATCAGGGCTGAAGGGTGGAGCTGAGGGAGGAGGAAGGACATGGAGGCTTTGGCATCTGTTTTAGCAAAACAGCAGGACGTGTGCCTTCTCAAATGTACAGTGATGACACATCCTAGTGGGTGTCCTTCCATGCAGTCCTAAATATACACTGGTGGTTCCACTGGATGACACACAGAGAAGTGAAGCTCTCTTAGTTACCGGCGGCCTTAGCTGGATACCAACGAATGGGCTGGCTACTTTCTCTGAAAGGAAGCCACTTGCACCTTTGATTCCCTGCAAAGTGGTATCTGAGAGTTTTGCTTATTCTCCCTATTTCACTGTCATGGTAGGAAGCTGGTAAAATTGCCTTGTTATCATCCTACAAGAGAGAGCCTACCCATTCCCAGTCTCTCTGAGTCTTTGGGCTCTGACAGTGGATGGCAGCTTCCTTCCCAGAGGTACCCACTGCTATGGAACATTCTAGTGATCCTACTCTCTCCCTTCTTAGTACTCATTAGTGTTCTGTCCCCATTTGTGGATTTCATGGTCTCCTAGATGACAATTACCTGTTTTTACAGGTGCTAAAGACAATGGCTAAAATATATGCCCTATTAATTCCCCCAGGAAACACATGAATTTTTACAAGGTGCTTTTTTTTGAGAAACAAGGCCTAAACCCAATGGAGTAATTTTGCTGTACGAGTGAAAGGCAGTGTGGGATGGTGTTTAGGAGTGTGCACCCTGGGACCATAATGCCTGAGTTCATATTTTAGCTCCACTGCTTTGACCCAGGGCAAATCATCTTTCCTGTGCCTCAGTGTCTTTATTTGTAAAATGAGGATAATAGTATCATTTACTTCATAGGTTTATTGTGAGGATTAAATGGTGCTAATACATGTAAACACTTAAAAAGCGCATGGCACATAGTGAGCAGGTGCTGTTATTATTACTGTTGCTGTTAATTAAGTGAGATGGGGAGGGGAGATTCACGAGTGGTAGAGCCCAGTGTCACACGTACATCATGCCACAGAAGAGGTAGCCTCTGATTTCTGGTTCTCAGCATAGGAACTAGGCTTTGCAAGTGGCTCTAATTACTTAAGGTGCTAAGTCTTTTTTATTATGTTCATTTAAAGACATATTTAATTTTCTAGATATGCAGTACATTCATATAGTTTTAAAAAAAACTATGAAAGGTCTAGTGTGAAAAACCTCCCATCTCTTTTCTAGCAAGTTCTGCCACCCCATTGAGGCAGCCACTGCTATTAGGTTTTAATTTATTCTTCCAGAGTTTCTTTATATGTATACAAAACAAGTATGGATATAGATCCTATTTTCTCCTTTTTTTACACAATTGTAGTACTATATATTATGCACACTGTTTTATTTCTTTTTTATTTTTCAAAGCAGTGACATGATTTTGATGATGATAAAGGAAAATATGTCATTATAATATGGCCTTCTGGACACAGGATTGGGCTGGTTTTGGTTCTGGCTCTGTTACTAATTTTCCCTATAACTTTGCAAAAGTCATTTAATCTTCTTGGGTCTCAGTTTTCTCACCTGAAAGATGGGGACAAAAATTACCTGCTTTCTTTATAATGTTGTATAAAATGAACAAAAATCTATAAAAAACTTTGAAAAGTATTAAGTGATACACACATATATGCAATGGAGTAATGAAAACACTACATAATATTAAATATTATAAAATATGTGGTGCTGATAACCCCAAAGTCAAGGGTTCGAGCCCTGGATGGGCCATATGCTAGAAAATAAAAATTATAGAATAGATGTTTAGATCTTTTTATTGAAATAGATTAAAACTATTTAAAATGGATGCATGAGTTGGGGGCTTCGGGCCTCGGCCACGTCCCCCCAAGACACAGGCATCCAACCCAGCAACAACCACCAAGCCACAGTAAGAAGGGCCCTGGGGGCCGGCCCGTGGCTCACTCGGGAGAGTGCGGTGCTTATAACACCAAGGCCCTGGGTTTGGATCCTATATAGGGATGACCGGTTCGCTCACTGGCTGAGCGTGGTGCTGACAACACCAAGCCAAGGGTTAAGATCCCCTTACCGGTCATCTTTTTTTTTAAAAAAAAAAAGAAGGGCCCTGGGTTCATGAGCTGGGGTGGTGGGAGGCAAGGGCTTTTGCCACACCCCCGTGACATCTGCACCCAGCCTGGCAATGACCAAACCACCACTGGAAGTCCCCTGGTCTCCCCTGTGGGAATGAGGGCGGTGCCACAGAACTCAACCCCACCCCTCCTCCTTCCTCTTTCTTCCATCACACTTCCTCCCATTTTCTCCTCTCTCTCTCTCCCTCTCCCTCCCAACTGCTCTGCAACATCATAGTATGTAAAAAAATATTAATAAAATAAAAAAACTTAAAAAAAAATATAGAGTGGATTTTCAAAAATAAAATAAAATAAAATAGATGCACGAAATAGAAAGGTTAAATAGATACTGACTTTCTCATATAGGCATATTTAATTGGATTAAGTTAGATTTAAATGGTCTGCTAGAGACTGGTGTATACAATTACATAGGCAACTGCAAATAAACACTTTCTGGGCTGTTTTAAATAATCAGGTATGTCCATTTCTGTGGCTTATAACAAAATACCTGAAACTGGGTAATTTAGAAAGAAAACAAAATTTATTGCTTACAGTTTCTTTTTTTTTTTTTCCTTTTTGTCTTTTTTACTGACCGGTAATGGAATCGCAACCCTCGGTGTCGCGCCCATACTGGGGACTGGCAACGGGATCGCAACCCTCAGTGCTGCACCCGCACTGCGCTCAGCCAGTGAGCGGGAACCAGTCTCCACATGGGATCCGAACCCTCGGCGGGAGTGCCGCCGCGCTCCCAAGTGGCGCACTCTCCAGTGTGCCACCGGGCCAGCCCAACAGTTTCTGAGGCTGGGTAGTCCACAGTGTAGGGAACATGTCTGATGAAGGTCTTGGTGGTGGTGACAGTGACGCAGGGTATCGCAATGCGAAATGGTGGAGTAGAGAGAGGGACAGATTCTTCATGCTGTCCTTTTAAAGCCCTCAGAACCACGCCCCTGACCACCACTATTAATCCATTCACTACTGCATGGTCCTACAATCTGATCACCTCTTCAAGGCCCCACCTTTCTATTACCATAATAGGACTTCCCACCTTCTTTACACTATCACAGTGAGGACTAAGTTTTACGAGAACATTCATCCCAAGGCAAAGTACTAGGCCAAAAAATATTATGCTTTCTGCCTTAACTTTTTGTGAAGATTCGTAGGAAGAAGGGGTGGGGGCTGGTGAGTGAGGGGGTAATAGAGTTTGGGAGAGAATGTTATGTTTGGTTAAAAAGACAGAGGCTGGAGGTACATGGACCAGGAGGTGTGAATCTACTGTGAAAGACAGGAAAAAGTCCATTGTGGGGAAATGGGTGCAGGGGGGTAAGATTTTGGTGGGTATTTGAATTTAAAAAATGGATTTGTTAGGCAAAATTGCTGGGGTCAGAAAGCAAAAACTCAAATTGACCAGAGTGAAAAATAGCCTGGGTCCCAGCCTGGCTTTGCTGCTACATCGGATGACTGGCCTTTGTTTTCAGGTCATTTAATATTCCATATTGCTTATTATATGTAAGACATGAAATGCTTTCTATTCATTCAAACAACTTTACTAAAAGCCATGAAAATAAAATACCTATATATTCTCTTTAACATACATTCATATGTGCTTATAATGAACACATATCTACTATTTTGAGTTCTGCATTTAAAAAAATTTAATATTATCTATTCAACTTCCAGCATTGTCCACTTCCTTACTATATGTATTTGTTTCCTAGGACTGCTGTAACACATTACCGCCAACTGATGGCTTAAAACAAATTTATTTTCTCAAAGCTCTGGAGGCCAAAAGTCCAAAATCAAGCATTTTCCTCTGAAGGCTCTGGGGGAGAATCCTTTCTTGTTTCTTCCAGTTTCTGGTGGCTGTAGGTGTCCCTTGTCTTGTGGCAGCGTAATTCCAATCTTTGCCTCTATTTTCATTTAACCTTCTGCTGTGTCTCTATGTCTTTTTATGTCTCTTATAAGGACACATATCATTAAATTTAGGACCCGCCCCAATGCAGGATGATCTCATATTGAGATCCTTAATTACATCTGCAAAGACCTTTATTCCAAATAACGTCACATTCTAAGGTTTTGGGTGGACATATCTTTTGGGGGCTACAATTCAACGCCCTAATCCATATTAGTAGCCATGCAGCTATTAAACAGCTCTGAACAGATGCATATGAAAATGCTATGAAATCACTAAGTGCTGGATAAACCACTGTTAAGATGACAGTACTACTATTTTATTTTGGGGTTATTTTCTTGGGATCATTTTTGAAAGTGGTTTACAACATCAATAGTGAGAATAATTTTCTTGCTCTTGTAACATACTACCAGGATGTGGTCCAGAAAGATTGGATCACTCTGCATACCCATAGCAATATGTGAAATAACTGAAAAAAATGAACAATTCAACCCATTGTTTCAGTTTCTGATAGGAGGGAAATATCCAGAAAGGTGAAGAATTAACTATACACAGAATACCAAGGCCTCCGAGAGAAGGAGAGGAGACTACCTTGTCCTTCCTGTGGTGTCACTTTATCCCACACAGACCTTTTGGTGCTTCTTGAGGGACTGGCAGCTGAAGAAGGTGATTGCCTGATCTGTGATAGAGCCTTAGATGCAAGTGAGGGCAAGGCCTTAGGCTCTGACTTCTAATCAGCTTGAGCCAATTTGTGGAGATGAGTTTTTTTCTTTCTTTTCTTTTTTGGTGGCTGGCCGGTAAGGGGATCCAAACCGTTGACCTTGGTGTTATAACACCGTGCTCTAACTGAGCTAAGTGGCCAGCCCAG
Source organism: Galeopterus variegatus (assembly GCF_000696425.1). Taxonomy (NCBI): domain Eukaryota; kingdom Metazoa; phylum Chordata; class Mammalia; order Dermoptera; family Cynocephalidae; genus Galeopterus; species Galeopterus variegatus. Next base: position 149,107 of record NW_007726184.1, on the reverse strand, counting down.
AGATGAGCTTTCTCTTAGTCCCCCAACCTCAGTGTTCTCTGCACTTTGCTAATGTCCTTGATTTCTAGCTGCAGGTGCTCACTGCCTTGTGTTCTCACGCACATGTCTGCTGAGTTCTTTGTGACTGACTGATGTTAGTTTAAGCCCTCCCCCTCCAAGGGGAGATAAGTTTAACAGGAATCAAAAGTGAAAGCTAAAGAGAAGATGCTCTGAAAGTTGTCATTTCTGATATCAACCAGTTGGGAGGAGTGGGAGCAGGGGGAGAATCGGGGCCAGTAGGAAAATATTGCCTTCTCCAACTTAAAACAACCCAGGTCCTCCAAGCTTGGCTTTAGAAGGAGAATTGCCCAGGAGAAGGGCCATCTGGATTGTGTGGCCCCAAATTTGTGCTCAGATTCACCTTTACTTTGGTGGTCTCTTGGTGGTTATGGCTGTGGCACCATGTAGACCTCAAAGGGGAAACGCCTCATCTGTGATACTGTGGCCAAAATGTTCACACTTCACTTCTCGTAATGTCCTGCAGCACATGAGACACAAGGTTAGAATATTAATATTTAAATATGGATAAACTTAAGGCACTAGGGGATAACCAAAGTTGAATACATATGGCAAGTACCTGAATCTAGATAATCTGATTACAAGATATCGTTTGCTCTCTGGAATTCAGACTCATCCCAGAAGAGTGGGTGCCTGGAAATTAACAGATCTTTCTTGCATCTCTTTCTCTGGGCTCCAGTCTCCCTTTGTATGGTAAACTCCATCTATGATACCCACCATCCTGGAGCACCATTGTAGGTATCTGTACTCTCAAAGTCTAAGGTAAGAGAACAAGGACAAGCCCTCTTCGTGCAGGATTTGCCCTTCCAGTTGCAGTTCTTGGGCAACGATTACACATTTGAGCTCAGCTTCTGGTGTCAGAATCCCTGAGTGTAAATCCCAGCTCAACCTCTTACCAGTTGTGTGATAAGAAGTAAAAGTTAACATTTGTAAATCTCTCAATTCTTCATCGGTAAAATGGGGATAATAAAGATTTAATTTCAGAGGTTTTGTGAAGAGTAAAAGAGATAATGTACAGAAAGCACTTAGCACAGTGTTTGGCATGTAGAAAGTGCTCAGTGTCAGGAAATATTATAGAAATAATAAATATATAAATATCATGAATATTAACTCTTTTCCTGAGTGATTGATAGAAATTGTCTTACCTCCCTCTCAAATGAGTGTGGCTTAAGTTTTTAGGCCATCACTGTAATTATTATGTTTGATAATATGACCCCACAGCACAAAAAGTCATATGAGAAGAAACACAGTCACACGTACTAACTGGAATGTGGTGGAAGTGGGGTAATTTCTTTAAAAGGCCTAAATCACACAGTATGGGTGGTTGCTTTCTCAAAAACAGCCTGTATTTGACTTCAGATTCTCTATCTGCAGAAATGGGACTATATTAATGTTCTTCAGAGAAACAGAACCAATAAGAAATTATTTATCTACCAAGAGATTTATTATAAGAAATTGGCTTATGCAGTTATGGAGGTTGAGAAGCCCCAAGATCAGCAGCTGGCAAGCTGGAGACCCAGGAGAGATGGTGTAGTTCTGGTCTGAGTCTGAGGGCCTGAGAACCAGAAGTGCTGATGGTGTAAATTCTAGTGTGAGGGCAGGAGAAGACCAATGTCCCCATGCAATCAGGCAAGCAAAAGTTCCCTTTTACTCAGACTTTTTGTTCTGTTTTGTTTTTCAGTTGATTGGATGAGGTCCATCCACATTAAGGAGGGCAATCTGCTTTACTTTGTCTACTGATTCAAATGTTAATATTATCTAGCAACACCCTCACAGACATGCCCAGCACAGTGCTTGACCAATGTCTGGACACCTTGTGGCCCAGTCGAGTTGACACATAAACATCACAGGGACTGATAGAGGTTGAATGTGTTGTTACCCCAAACCTCATGTTGAAATCTGATCCCCAACTTGGCAATGTTAGGACAGGTTTGGGTCATGGGGGGTGGATCCTTCATGAATAGATTATTTCCTGGGGGGGGGGGGTTGTTGGGAAAAAATAGGAAAATGTCAGGGCCCCTCAGATGTTCAGAATCTTTCTGAGCATTTGCTGTAAATATCCTCAGGTGCTACTTAATGTAATTGCGTATAGGCACCCAGGTGTCCAGGGTTAAGGACTTAAGTATAAAAGACTAACAGCTCTAATCCACAGTGCTTCTCAGAACTCTCAGAGAAGCCGCTAGGACAGTTGCTCCTAGATCTGAATAAAATCCGTTCATTTTTCTATACCCACGGCTCCCAGGACCTTTTTTTTCTATTACCTAGCTTACAGGCCTGTGTGTGGAGGGTTTGTGACCCAGTCTGTGCAACAGACTTGAGGGGTCTGTAAGCCCTAGCTTTATAGAGGTGGGTAGTAAGTGAGTTCTTGCTCCATTAGTTCCTACAAGAGCTGGTTGTTTAAAGGACCCTGGCAACTCCCCGCCTCTCTCTTGCTTCCTCTCGCCATGTGATCTTGCACTCTCTCTGGCTGCCTGCTGCTTTCTGCTGTGAGTAGAAGCAGCCTGAGGCCCACACCAGGTGCAGCTATCCCAGAATCATGAGTCAAATAAACCTGTTTTCTTTACAAATTACCCAGTCTCAGGTGTTCTGTTATAGCAACATGAAAACGGACTAATACAGGCACTAAAAAAAATCCTTTCTTCTTTCCAAATTTCTATTCAGGGAGAAAAACAGAGGGTGGGAGTGGGATGGGGGAAGTATCAATAGTAGATCTGGAATGCTAGAAGTCAAATAATTTTGAGAGGACTTAAAAACCAAAAACAAGTCGACACTTTTTTACTCCAAAGACTCTAAGCCCACTCTCTTATTTTGCTAGGGCTTCCATAACAAAATACCACACAGTGGATAGCCTAAAAAGCAGAAATCTATTTTCTCACGCTTCTGGAGGCTGGAAGGCCAAGATCCAGGTGCCGGTAGTGTTGGTTTCTCCTGAGGCCTCTCTCCTTGGTGTTCAGGTGGCTGCCTCATCGCTGTGTCCTCACTGGGCCTTTCCTCTGTGTGTGCACACTCCTGGTGTCTCTTCCACTTCTTACAAGGACACCTGTCCTATTGGATCAGGGCTCCATGCTTATGACTTCACTTAACCTCAGTTACCTCCTTAAAAGCCCTATCTCCAAATACAGTTACATTGGAGGTAAGGTTTTAACATATGAACCATGGGAAACACAATTCAGTCCATAACAGCCAACCTTTTTTTTCTCCCTGGAACCAAAAGATGCTATTTATATTCAGCGTTTATGGTGTAGTCATGGCTCCTTCCAGCCCCAAATCCCATGAAGGGGAAAAATGAGACAGTTCAAGGGCCTTGCCGTAATGAAAGGCAGTTGAATGCCATCATTATCACCAATATTATTATCACCATCTTTATCCTGCAGCATTAAGAACCTGTTCCTATTACACCTGATGGTTCACAAAGAGAACTCAAAAAATCAATTTATTTAGCAATGTCAGTTAACATTAAATGTAGTAAATGTTAGTAAACACTCAGTAGAGTACCTCTAGTACGCTTGACTGGCTGCTTTTGGTGGGGAGGGCACTGAGATGAATAACCCAACCCCTGCTTCAGTTTTGTAGGAATGTTTACACCCCCCTATCCAAAGTAGAAATTGATAAATAAGAGCCACGGGAGAGGTAATAGTATATGCTATTGCGGTTTAGAAGATAAACAAATATAGAGTGAATAATAATCATCCTTTATTGCATTTACCATGTGCTTGGCACAATTTACCTTTATTGCATCCTTAAGCATTTACCACGTGCTTGGCACAAATAGCTTAGTCATGATTCTTAATCTTCAGGATCTTACATTATAAGATGGACAAAAATTCAGTTCATAATTCATCAAGTACTGTATGTATCAGTGGGTAAAACGTTGTGTTTTGTGCTCTCTCAGAGGCAAAGATGGTGAAGGCATGCGTTCCGTCCTCTAGAAACTCAAAATATAAATAGGAAAGTATACGAATATGTGGTCAGCAGAAAACATTGCTACATAGATCAGGAAAAAACTATTCTCATTCTCTACTGGCCAGAAAGTTAAATCTGTATCTGTGCTTGGAAACTTGGTTACTGCATCTGATCAAAGCAGGTCTATGTAGTAGCATGTTGACGAAAAGATATGAATTTGCCTGCAGTGACTTGGTGCTTGGTGGTCAGTTGCCTGAGGAAAGTGGGAGAGAAGACAAAATCTGGGCTACACCCTTCAGTTTGAATTGGCCCCTGGTGGGGAATTTTGCAGTGAGACCAAGGAACAATAACCATCCAGCCCACCACCCAGCTGGGGGGAGGAGAGGAGAGAGTGAAGGAGGTTTACTCATGTGGCCAACATCTGTAGTGTGCAGAGGGTTCTTACCAAGCCAGGCCCAGCTCTCCCTACCCTCCCCAACCAGAGGGTGAGTAGGAGAATTCCCTTGCCCTTCATCATAATCTGTGGGCACAAAGAAGAGGTCCTACCACGGGGCAAAAAAGAGACCCTGGGAACCCTAATAACAGTTCTGGAGTACGTAGAAGTGATGTAAGTACAATAGGGGCTTGAAAGTAGGAAGAGATTTGAAAAGAATAGTGGAGGTGGAGGTACATTGAAAGAGTAGTAAAAACAGGAACAGATACCAGTAGCCAGGTAGGCCTTGGAGGAAGTTGAAACAGGCTTCCAGAGCAGAGGCTCAACAGCTTGCCCAAGTAAACACTGATAATCAGCAGAGCTGAGATTGGAACCTGTTCCTCCCACCCATGAGCCTGGCAGACCCCTGACCACTCCCACCCTCTCCCAGGTCGAGGGTGACTGTGGTCAGTTAAACCCCAGGCAGGTGCCTTCCTGCCTGGACCAGCTAGTGATGGCAGCAGGAAGAGAATGAAAGTTTGGGGAGAAATGAATATTTTGTTTCACAGCATTTCTGCATTGCCTTCTGAGCAGCTGTAATTCATGGCCGGGCCGCAGCGTGCATGTTGAGAATGTGTACTAGTGCGCTTTGGTCCTGTCGGACTACCTCCCCGGCTGAGCCCAGGCTGCGGCTGGCGCCCGGAGGGTCGAGCCGCTGGTGGGCGGGGAAGAGCCATTGTGACCTGCCCCGTCCCTCCCCTTCCTGGGCACTGTGATGCTGCAGGGCAGCTGCTGGCCTGGCATGTCTGTCCCTGGCCCCCTCCCTCCCAGTATGTCACAGCAGCGGAGGCGGCTGTATCTGGTGCAGTAGGGTGGGCAGGCCCGGACGGGAGGCGAGCTGGCGAGGAGAGCGGCCGCGATGGTGAGGCTTCCCGCGACCTGGGCCCGGGACCAGGGATCGGGGCTGGGGTCGCGCGGCAGGGGCCCAGCGGAGAGCCGCGTCTGCGCGGAGGCGGACGGATCCATCGCTTTGGATCCGCAAAGGTCGAAGTCTCCTGGGGGGTGTCCGTTCAGGGTCGAGGGGTCCGCACCCTCAGGCGAGTGGGGACCAGGGGCGAGTTGCTCCCGTAAAAGGATCTAAGGGAGATTCGCACAAGCAGGTGAGGGGAGGGAGGACATGGGAGCCCGGTGGAGAAGCGGTGTCCCCTGAGGGGTCCCAGGTGGGCAGTTTGTGGACGAGAGTGGGAAGAAAAGTGGAGTCCAAGATTGCGAATAGGTGGTCTGGGTCGGGGCGGCTGGGAGAGTGGATGCAGTCAAGTCCCCAAACCCAACTGAATGTGACAGGGGACTTAAGACGTCACAGCCCCCCCGCCCCCACGCTTGGGGGTTGTCCTCCGTTCGCATGCCAGGCAGTCGGCGGGGTTCGGGGCACCCGCAGCTCCAGCGCGGCCGGGCCCCTGGCGCAGTCGGGTTCCCAGGCACTGGCCCCCGTGCCAGCTCCGCAGGTTTCTGAGCGGTCGAAGTCAGAAGGAATTTGGCACTCAGAAGTGTCCTTCCCAAAGGCTGGAGGACCTCAGACCTCGGCATAGGGGGCTCAGCGGCAGCTCCTTTCGCCCACCCCCGCGTGTCTCCGCCTGCAGACGCTGGAGAGGGTCCCTCAGACCCCGCGGTTCCACTCCAGAACCTGTCCCCTGCCCCAGCGCCCCGGGGTAGCTGCATTTGCCTCCAGTCCTCTTCCCTGAACGCCTGGAATCCCAGGCATCTCTCCCAGAGCCCTGATATTTCAGGATTACGTAGGTGGGTTGGAAAGGTTGAGTGTGGGGGGAGGGGCAGAATAGGCACATCTCTCGGGCCAAGGTCAGGTTCTCCGGGCGGTCTTGATCCGGGTGTCAGTGACCGATCTGGCCCCGAGAGAACCTCCGCTCTTCCCCGCCCCCTGCGCGTTCTGGACGTGTGCTCTGCTGCTTCTAGCCCCAGGTCTGTCCGCACCTCCCGCTCTCCGGAGCATGCTCTCAGACACACCTGGGAGCTTGAAGAAGTTGGGAATACTGGGGACAGTGGGCAGAGAAACCCATTTCTGCCTGAGGCCTCTGGTGTGGGTCCAGAGAAGGAGCTCAGAGGTGAGAGTTCAGAATTTTGACTCCTGGCTCTGCAGCTAGCTGTGTGATTACAAGAAGGTCACAACAACCTCTCTGGACTGGCTTTTCTCATCTACAAAATGAGGAGGGGTTATAGTTCAAATTTCCAAGTCTCCACATAGATTTTATTATTTTAAAACTTCTTATTATAGAGAATTTCAAACATATACAAAAGGAGAGGGTATGGTACAACGAACCATTAAATGCATTATCTGGTTTTGACAATTACCCACTTATGACCAGTCTTGCTTCATTTACTGCCCCCTCCACTATTTTGAAATAAATCCTAGGCTGCATACTCTAGAACTGATATTTAATATTTATAATATCTAGCACGTAGCTAGTGCTTTGTAATTCTCAAAGTGCTTTCCCTTGTGTGTTGTTTTGTTTGTTTTGGAGGCCAGCCAGTACAGGGACCGACCCTAGATCCTGGTGTTACAGCACCGCGCTCTAACCAACTGAGCTAACCAGCCAGGCCTCCCTTGCATGTTTTCATTTTGATCTGAATGCCCCAGTGACTCTCAGAGTACAGCCTAAAGAAAGCTTACAGGGGCACCCAGGGTCATAATCCAGCCCTTTAAGCAAACTTCAATGTGGATTCAATAGGCGAGTTTCTGAAAATACCTGGTAAATCAAAAATTTAAACAGTAAAACCTTATTTTAAACATGTTTAAGAATTTGTGTCTTCAGCCAAAAACCCTTGGTTAAATTTTATTTTATTTTATTTTTTCCTTTTTGTCTTTTTTTAAAAAGGGGATATCTTTTATTTATTTTGAAACACTGAATTTTGTATAGTAGGTTCTATGTAGAACATTTACCTGTGTGCACAGCACTGTTTTGATGAACAAACATTTTTTGTTGAATGTTTCCCACTCACAGAACCTCTTTATAAAAATTTCTTTATTCTTGAAAGGCTAGAATGGCACATCTATAAACCTAGACCCTAAGAATCCCACCCTTGAAGGAATAACTTTACTTCTGACGGCTCAGGTTTCAGGCAGCTATCCCCCACATTCCTCTTCCCTGAAGGATTGAGGGAGGCCATCTTGGTGTTAAGGAGAATTAGATCTGGCATTTCTGAAGGTTCTGGGTAAGAAATATATACCTAATCCTTGTGCATATTTTTAAATGCATTCTCCTGGTTACTAGGCAAATGAGTGTTTTTCCATGTGAATTCCCCCTTCCTCCCCAACCACCCCACTATACCATACCAATATCCTTTAGCATTTCTGTATTGTAGCCTAAAGTCACACAACTGGTAAGAAGCCAGCAGGGACTTGAATTTGTATCCACTCAGTTCCAAAGACTTTGTTCTTTCTTATCTCTGTTCTCAAATACCAAATTGTGCCGGAACCAACAGCCTAATCGTATAACTGAGCATTCCCATCTGCTGCCGGTATCCTTCTAGAAAGCAGCTCTTCTGGGGAACTGAGACTATGACACATTTTTTGGGAAAAATTATGGAGAATCCTGGTCAGGTGCCCCAAGCCAAGTCTGTGTTGATGATACCAGGGCACAGAGAATGCTTCACAGAGAATGTGGTTTATGGGGAGGACAGAATGGCCTCCTTAACTGTTCCATTTGGACTAGGGGACCAGTTGTGTTCAGGTGGGAATTGGCATCAAATGGCAATAAAGAGCTTGTCTCTCTGCAAAAAATGGGCAGTTAGGGAGGAGGTGAGAGTGTTCTGGGGACGAGATAGACACTGCTGTGTCTGTGGCTCTCCGCAGTCTGCCTCGAGTAGGCAGGCATGGCTGAACTCTGTGGGGTCAACACACACATTCTGACCTCGAGCCCTGTGTGGGCTTCCCAAGGGGCTGCAGGTCACTGCTACTGCCTTCCCCAGAGGTCACTTAGTACATGCCTCCGTGCAAGAATCCTGGATGGACAGAGCTCCCTTGATGGACAGAGCACAGGCTGGGCAAAGCTGCTGAGATGGAACTGTGAGTTTTGACAGAACCTTCCAGGCTCGGCTCAGGCCCATGCAGGGCTGGGGCGTGGGGAGTGATGCTGTTGCTGACTGTCCTTTCTGAGGGGGCTACTGAGTGACCTTGGAAGGAAGATGAAAAGTTAAAAAATAATTTTTGAGGAGGAAATAGCTGGTCAATACAAAGCCAGTGATGGGACTGGGTGGGAAGATGTGACGTTCTCAGGGGAAGGAAGTGGACCAACTGCTCCTTTCCCTTGGACCACTGAGGGACTGACAATGCTGTCTGTGGCCTCTGTGGTTGGCATTTCCCCTGTCAGTGTCTTTCTGTTCTCTTCCCTGTCAGTGTGGCAGAGAATGGGAAAATGGAGTGGGCACCGTGTATGTTGGATTAAAACTCCTTAACTGCCTCCTGCACCTGCTCCCAATGTCAGCTAATGCCCAAGAGTCTCTGATGCTGGGAGTCTACCTACCAAACACCCCTGTCATTCCTAAAGTCTGTGTCAGCCCTGTTGCTGCCCTAACTGCAGTGCCTGTGATCTGAGTCTCTCTCCTGAGCTGCCTTCACTCACCGACATTAATTTAGTTTGACTCTTTGTTCATGCTGTTTTTGGCTTGCTATCTGTTCTTTGTTCTGAATGATTCTAAATACGCCCTGTTATTGAAAGGTTCTGAGCAGAGATGATTTAAACAATCTTTCATGAATCACATTTGTCCTTACTTTGACTATCCCCCTGTGACACTGTGGATCTACTTTTCACTTGGCATCCCTGACCCATGTCCTAAAATATATGTGATTTATTGTCCCAGCCTGACAAGTAGAAATAATTTGCTTCCTGAGAGCAGCTGTGCGGCACTTGAGCACACAGGTGGTGAGGGGTGTAGACTGGTCTCAGGTTTTCACATGGTCTGTACTGCTGGTCCCTGTCAGCCCCCTTCCTAGATAAAATGCCAGTTTACTGTTTTGTGATACTTCCAAATGATTTTTAAAGCTTCAAAGCCTTCTTCTACTGAGTGTAGTGATTAGCTTATCTTAGTGGTCTGAGAACAAAGCTAAAGGAAATGACTAATATTAAAATAGAAAGAATGTGGGATTGACATAAGGAATGGTTTCTTGCAGTAGAATTACAAAAGGGCTGCAAAGTTTGAGAATTTCCTTTTTTTGATGGTCTGCAAAATACAAGCTCTCATCCCCATGGAGGATGGCCATAGGAGGCACGGATATGCTCTGCCCTCGAGTGCCTTTGCTCCAGAGAAAGCAGGCAGTTTGTGGGAGGTGCCCTAAAGTTCTCTGCCTCTTGTCCACACTGCCCTATGTCCACCTAACATGCTTGTAGATCATCCTGGCATGTCGAAATTCTTCAGGGTCCCTGTGAAACCAAACTAGAAGTTGTCTTTTTCTACTCTGAACTCCCGTTGCACTTGATCTATATCCTTTGTAGACACTGGCCACTCTCCTTGTTAAATGGACTGTAAGCCCCTCAAGGAGGGCTTTCATGCTAATCGTCTCTATGTTTATAGAGCACCTGCTACTGTGCTCGGTGCTGGGGTTCAGGGAGTGAAAGAGAGGCTCCTTGCTTTCTTTATTTTCCCTACTAGAAAAGTCATCAAGTTGAATGAGCAACTAAAATATGGAGCGATAGATGCAATGATAGGGATGATGAGGATTGTGGAGCACAGAGCAGGGACCCTATGTTGGTTTGTGATTCTCCAGACTTCCTGCTGGAAGTGACATTTAACTCAAGACCTGGAGGATGAATAGGAGTTAGCCCCATTCAGTTTCAATGCCTTCTCCCTCATAATAACACAAAAAATTTTGTTGTAGGAATGAGCAGAGTAGGTAACTTTTTTTTTTTTTTTTAAATTTTTATTTTGTCAATATACATGTATATGATTATTATGGCCCATCCCCGACACCTCCTGCCCTCCTCCCTCTCTCCCCTCCCCCCCAAGAATGTCCTTTCCGTTTGCTTGTTGTAACAACTTCAAAAAAAAGTATAGTTGTTATATCTTCTTCCCCACCCCCCACCCCACCGGGTTTTTTTTTTGTGTGTGTTTGTGGGTAAATTAATTTGTTTATTTTTTTTAGCTCCCACCCCAATAAGTGAGAACATGTGGTATTTCTTTTTCTCTGCCTGACTCGTTTCACTCAATATTATTCTCTCAAGGTCCATCCATGTTGTTGCAAATGGCAGTATTTCATTCGTTTTTATAGCTGAGTAGTATTCCACTGTGTAGATATACCACATTTTCCGTATCCACTCATCCGATGAAGGACATTTGGGTTGATTCCAGCTCTTGGCTATTGTGAAGAGTGCTGCAATGAACATTGGGAAACAGGTATACCTTCAACTTGATGATTTCCATTCCTTTGAGTACATTCCCAGTAGTGGGATAGCTGGATCGTATGGTAGATCTATCTTCAGCTGTTTAAGGAACCTCCAAACCATTTTCCATAGGGGTTGCACCATTATGCATTCCCACCAACAATGTAAGAGAGTTCCTTTTTCTCCGCAACCACGCCAGCATTTATCTTTCAGCATCTTTTGGATTTTTGCCATCCTAACTGGGGTGAGATGGTATCTCAGTGTGGTTTTGATTTGCATTTCCCGGATGCTGAGTGATGTTGAGCATTTTTTCATATGACTGTTGGCCATTTGCATATCTTCTTTAGAGAAATGCTTACTTAGCTCTTTTGCCCATTTTTTAATTGGGTTGCTTGTTTTTTTCTTGTAAAGTTGTTTGAGTTCTTTATATATTCTGGATATTAGTCCTTTGTCAGACATGTATTTTGCAAATATTTTCTCCCACTCTGTTGGCTGTCTTTTAGCTCTGTTAATTGTTTCTTTTGCTGTGCAGAAACTTTTCAGTTTGATATAGTCCCATTTGTTTATTTTTCCTTTGGTTGCCCATGCTTTTGGGGTCATATTCATGAAGTCTGTGCCCAGCCCTATTTGCTGAAGGGTTTCTCCTATATTTTCTTTAATAAGTTTTATTGTTTCAGGGTGTATATTTAAATCCTTAATCCATTTTGAGTTGATTTTAGTAAATGGTGAGAGATGTGGGTCTAGTTTCAATCTCCTGCAAATGGATAACCAGTTATCCCAGCACCCTTTGCTGAAGAGGGAGTCCCGACCCCAGTGAATAGACTTAATGCCTTTGTCGAAGATCAAATGGCAGTAAGTGCGTGGGTTGATTTCAGGGTGCTCTATTCTATTCCATTGATCAGAGTCTCTGTTATTATACCAATACCATGCTGTTTTGGTTATTATAGCTTTGTAGTATAGTTTAAAGTCAGGTAGAGTAATACCTCCAGCTTTATTTTTTTTGCTCAGCGTTGCTTTGGCTATTCGTGGTCTTTTGTTATTCCAGATAAATAACTGTATAGTTCTTTCCATTTCTGTGAGAAATGTCATAGGAATTTTGATGGGGATTGCATTAAATTTGTATATCACTTTGGGTAGTATAGTCATTTTCACTATATTGATTCTTCCAATCCAGGAGCATGGGATGTCTTTCCATCTTCTTGTATCCTCTCTAATTTCTCTCAGGAGTGGTTTATAGTTCTCGTTATAGAGATTTTTCACATCCTTAGTTAGTTCAATTCCTAAGTATTTTATTTTTTTGGTGGCTATTGTAAATGGGCAGGCTTTCTTATTTCTCTTTCTGCTTGTTCACTATTGGTGAAAAGAAATGCTACTGATTTTTGTGTGTTGATTTTGTATCCTGCTACTGTGCTGAACTCTTTTATCACCTCTAAGAGTTTTTTAATAGATGATTTGGGCTGTTCGATATATAGGATCATATCGTCTGCAAACAGGGACAGTTTGACTTCCTCCTTTCCAATCTGAATGCCCTTTATTTCCTTCTCTTCTCTGATTGCTCTGGCTAATACTTCCAAAACTATGTTGAATAGGAGTGGTGAGAGTGGGCATCCTTGTCTGGTTCCTGTTCTTAAAGGAAAAGCTTTCAGTTTTTCCCCATTCAGGATGATATTGGCAGTGGGTTTATTATATATGGCTTTGATTATGTTGAGATACTTTCCATCTATACCTAATTTATAAAGGGTCTTTGTCATGAATGAGTGTTGGACTTTATCAAATGCTTTTTCAGCAATATGGTGGATCACATTTATTG